>NC_057808.1:251698025-251998025 GCF_018294505.1 Triticum aestivum | reverse complement strand
CCGCTTCATCCAACAATACCGCCAAATCAAATTATGATATGCTGGTAAGCAGTATGACTATTATAACATCTACGCATATAACATCTACGCATAAACCTGGCTCGGATGCCACTATTGGGAAACGCATTAATTTCAAAAAAAAATCCTACGCACACGCAAGATCATGGTGATGCATAGCAACGAGAGGGGAGAGTGTAGTCAACGTACCCTCGTAGACTGTAAGCGGAAGCGTTATGACAACGCGGTGATGTAGTCGTACGTCTTCACGACCCGACCGATCCTAGTACCGAAAGTACGGCACCTCCGTGATCTGCACACGTTCGGCTTGGTGATGTCCCACGAACTCACGATCCAGCAGAGTGTCGAGGGAGAGCTTCGTCAGCACGATGGCATGATAATGGTGATGATGAAGCTACCGGCGCAGGGCTTTGCCTAAGCACTGCAACGATATGACCGAGGTGGATTATGGTGGAGGGGGCACCGCACACAGCTAAGATCAATGTCTGTTGTGTGTTCTAGGGTGCCCCCTGCCCCCGTATATAAAGGAGCAAGGGGGCCGGCCGGCCCTTGGGGCGCACCAAGGAGGGGGAGGAGTCCTCCTCCGAGTAGGAGTAGGACTCCCCCTTTCATAGTCCAACTAGGAGGAGGAAGGGGGAGGAAGGAGAGGGGGAGAGGGAGGGAAAGAGGGGGCGCCGCCCCCCTCCTTGTCCAATTCAAACTTGTAACATCCCAAAATTCTAAATTTTGGAATGTTATAATAAACAAATAGATTGGATTGATTGTTTGATTGATTGACTGAAAGTGAGTGGAATTCGAAATCTTTTGAAAGTTAAATGAGAGGGAATAAAAGGACTTTCCCAAACTTTCATTTTGCTTTTATGATCTCCATGAATTCAAATTCTGTTCACCACAAAACCCTGGAGAGAAGATGACATGACTTCTTCCATTTATTTAAATGACAAGGGGTGTTGAAAATATTTGAATTTCATTTGAAAATATTTCCCATTTCAGAAACTTTATGCAACTCAATGATTTTCACGAGAGAAGATAAAATGACTTCTTCAAAAAAAAATATGAAATATGAGTTGGGAGTTTCAAAGGTCAAATTCAAAGTCCTTTTGGAAATCATTTTAGTTTGGAGTTATTTGAGTCTTATTCAAATTATTTTTCTCCAAAATAAAAATATACATAAAATAGGGTAACATGATTCCCTACATCAGAAAATTGGAGAAAAATAAATTTGAAATCATTTTGGTATTTTTAAAATGATTTTTATTGGATTTTATTAAGGCAGTAGCACTGTTTGATTTATTAAAATTTGTGTGGATTTTATTTGACTTTACAAAAATGTTCATGCTGTAGGAAATCTTTTTCTGCAAATTTTGATATATAATATGCCTATATAAAGTTTTATTTTTATTGTTCAGTTTTTTCTTTCCTGTCTCTATTTATAAAAAAAAACTACATGCGCGTACTCTGTGAGTATATGTCGCCCTCATGCGCAGTATAGTAGCTTTTAGCGCCCCATTGTTTTTTTCTGTTAAATAGGCCAGGCCCAGCCGGCCATATTCCTCCCCATATTTCTTTTCTATAGTTTTTTTTTCTCTTTCTTTTCAATTGCTAAAAAAAAACTGCCGCGTGGCCGGCCGAACCGCTAAGGCCTTTAGGCCCATGCGAGGCCCTCCCCTTTTTTGTCTTTTCGTCTACGTTTAGTCCCACATTGCCTAGCCTTTAACCCCTAAACTTCTTTTCCACCTATAAATATAGACCCATAGAGCCTTCAAAAATTATCCATTGCGGGTTAAATCAATATTTTGGTTTGACTAGCTAAAAATATATTTCTCCTCACCGGCGGGACTTTTGGAAGTTGTCTCCACACTCCGAAGTCGTCTTTTCTATACCTTATAAAGGTATATTTATTCGTTCTCTGTATTTATACGTTAGATCTAGAATTCTTTTATCCGTAGCTATTTTTTTCTTCTGCAAAACAGCTTGGTCCTGATTTTTCAAATAGCCATAACTTTTTACTCGTTCATCCAAATTAGATGAAACTAGCGCCTATAGTTTCCTCTTGTTTTCACCTATCCAGTTAACCTATCACGTCAACTTTTTAAAATTTTCAATTTTCGAAATTTGTTCAAATTCATATTCAAACTTCTTTTGTTCATAACTTAAGTTCCGTAACTCCGTTTGAGTTGATTCTTTTTGCAAAGCGAAGCTCTTGACCTAAACTTTCTGATAAGGCCAAATTCACATAATTTTGGTATTGTTAGAAATTGTTTTATGTTGCAAGAGTTATTTGCTTGGTTTTGATGTTTTCCGAAGTGTCTTCCTCGTTCTTTCTGATCTTTTGAGTGATTGCTTATGTGTGGTTACCATTGCTTGCTTACGATAGATTGACCGGAGTGTGACGAGTAGATCTATCCAGAGTATTGAGTGTGAATCATCTTCATCAACATTGCAGGCAAGTTCACACTTTGATCATATCCCTTCCATACCCAGTTTTTTTTATGCATTAGATTCAACCCTCAAACAATTGCATGATTAGGATCTAATTAAATTGTGGGAATTGGGAAGTAGTTGACGTAGTACCTGTTACCTGTTCTCTTATCAAACCCTTGCGAGTTACTTCTACGTTGCTATTATATTGCCATGCTATGCTCGTAGACGTGGATTGGGTTTTGAGAGATATTCATGACAGATGTGAGATTGTTAATAATGGTTTACCTAAGGTGGCAACTAAAACTCACATCTGGGTGGATTGAGGCACCTGGAGAATCCAGTGTTGTCTGTTTGTATAAGGACCGCCACCCAGGCTCAAAGGGATCATAAGATTATTCATGCTAGAAACTTCCGTGTGCAGCCACAAGCCATTATGGGCTCTGGCATAGTTGAGTAAGTTGTGTGAGCTCTTGAAGAGGTGGACTAGCAGATGTAGGGGGATTGTAGGTGTAACGGTCTGCCCGGAGTAGAGAGTAAATGCTTCTGAAGGACTGTGTCTCGATCATCCGTTTCTCAAACACCATGTAGTGCGAGAAATCCAACGGAGGCGATCGAGTCTTGTGGGGAAAAGTGCGCAAACCTCTGCAGAGTGTACAAACTAATCATGATTAGCCGTGTCCCCGGTTATGGACATCTTGAGTATCTAGTTCTTGGATTATCCCGTTGATCTCATCATGTTACTTAATTTAAATTTGATTTGGGTTTAATCACGTTCTTAATTGGGATTGAGATGCTGTCAACCATCTCAATGTTTCACAACCACCATGATAGTTAAATAAAATTTATTCCTTTGAAGTAGGGAAAAATTGGCTTTTCGCAAAAACATTATAACCATAGAGCTTTTCCACCAGCCATATATGCATGTAGTGATAGCCTTTGTTCATCATTTCTCTATGGTGTGAATTTGCCAGCATATTCCATGTGCTGACCCGTTTTCGGGTTGCAACGTTTCATGTTGCAGGATTCTTATGACGAGTAAGTGATACGTTAGGGTTACCATTTCTACACTCAACTTTGCCGTTGGTGTTGATGGGAATCCACAACCTTGTTACTTCCGCTATTTGGATTGAGGTAATAGTATTTACGTTACTTTATACATGTGATTTACCTCTGTTATAAATCCTCGAGTACTGTGTGTGTTAGCATACCGATCCAGGGATGACACTTAAGCACAAAGACTTGATCCATTCGGGTCGGGTCGCTACAAAACTCCTCAAGGGGGGGCGGCCAGCCCATGGCTCCCTCCTCTTTCTCTCACAAGGCCCATGTTGGCCCATTAGTTCCCCCGGGGGTTCCGATAACCCCTCGGCACTCCGATAATTATTCGGTGACCCCCTGAACACTTCAGGTGTCCGAATATAGTTGTCCAATATATCAATCTTTATGTCTCGACCACTTGTCATGTCCGTGATCACATCCTGGACTCCAAACTATCTTCAGTACATCAAAACACATAAACTCATAATACCGATCGTCAACGAACGTTAAGCGTGCGGACCCTACGGGTTCAAGAACTATGTAGACATGACCGAGACACGTCTCCGGTCAATAACCAATAGGGGAACCTGGATGTTCATATTGGCTCCCACATATTCTACGAAGATCTTTATCGGTCAAACCGCATAACAATATACATTGTTCCCTTTGTCATCGGTATGTTACTTGCCCGAGATTCGATCGTCGGTATCACCATACCTAGTTCAATCTCGTTACCCGCAAGTCTCTTTACTCGTTCCGTAATGCATCATCCCGAAACTAACTCATTAGTCACATTGCTTGCAAGGCTTATAGTGATGTGCATTACCGAGAGGGCCCAGAGATACCTCTCCGATATTCGGAGTGACAAATCCAAATCTCGATCTATGCCAACTCAACAAACACCATCGGAGACACCTGTAGAGCATCTTTATAATAACCCAGTTACGTTGTGACGTTTGATAGCACACTAAGTGTTCTTCCGGTATTCAGGAGTTGCATAGTCTCATAGTCATAGGAACATGTATAAGTCATGAAGAAAGCAATAGCAACAAACTAAATGATCGAGTGCTAAGCTAACGGAATGGGTCAAGTCAATCACGTCATTCTCTAATGATGTGATCCCATTAATCAAATGACAACTCATGTCTATGGCTAAGAAACTTAACCATCTTTGATTCAACGAGCTAGTCAAGTAGAGGCATACTAGTGACACTCTGTTTGTCTATGTATTCACACATGTACTAAGTTTCCGGTTAATACAATTCTAGCATGAATAATAAACATTTATCATGATACAAGGAAATATAAATAACAACTTTATTATTGCCTCTAGGGCATATATCCTTCACTACTTTCCAATTCGGGAGCAGGTACAATTACCTCATCAAGTTCTATTTTCCTCCCACTCACTTCTTTCGAGAGAAACTCCTTCTCTAGAAAGTATCCATTCTTAGCAATGAATATATTTCCTTCGGATCTGTGATAGAAGGTGTACCCAACAATTTCCTTTGGGTATCCTATGAAGACGCATTTCTCCGATTTGGGTTCGAGCTTATCAGGTTGAAACTTTTTTCACATAAGCATCACAACCCCAAACTTTGAGAAACGACAGCTTAGGTTTCTTGCTAAACCACAGTTCATATGGTGTCATCTCAACGGATTTAGATGGTGCCCTATTTAACGTGAATGCAACTGTCTCTAAAGCATAACCTCAAAACGATAGTGGTAAATCGGTAAGAGACATCATAAATCGCACCATATCTAATAAAGTACGGTTACGATGTTCGGACACACCATTACGCTATGGTGTTCCAGGTGGCGTGAGTTGTGAAACTATTCCACAGTTTTAAATGAAGACCAAACTCGTAACTCAAATATTCGCCTCCGCGATCAGATCCTAGAAACTTTATTTTCTTGTTACGCTGATTTTCCACTTCACTCTGAAATTCTTTGAACTTTTCAAATGTTTCAGACTTATGTTTCATCAAGTAGATATACCCATATCTGCTCAAATCATCTGTGAAGGTTAGAAAATAATGATACCCGCTCCGAGACTCAACACTCATCGGACCACATACATCAGTATGTATTATTTCCAATAAGTCAGTTGCTCGCTCCATTGTTCTAGAGAACGGAGTCTTATTCATCTTGCCCATGAGGCATGGTTCGCAAGCATCAAATGATCCATAATCAAGTGATTCCAAAAGTCCATCCGCATGGAGTTTCTTCATGCGCTTTACACCAATATGACCTAAACGGCAGTGCCATAAGTATGTTGCACTATCATTATCAACTTTGCATCTTTTGGCATCAATATTATGTGTATCACCATAATCGAGATTCAATAAACCATTTATATTAAGTGTATGGCCATAGAAGGTTTTATTCATGTAAACAGAACAACAATTATTCTTTGACTTAAATGAATAACCGTATTGCAATAAACATGATCCAATCATATTAATGCTCAATGCAAACACCAAATAACAATTATTTTAGGTTCAACACTAATGCCGAAGGTAAAGGGAGTGTGCGATGGTGATCTTGTCAACCTTGGAATCACTTCCAACACACATCATCACCTCGCCCTTAACTAGTCTCTGTTTATTTTGCAACTCCCGTTTCGAGTTACTACTCTTAGCAACTGAACTAGTATCAAATACTGAGGGGTTGCTATAAACACTAGTAAAGTACACATCAATAACATGTATATCAAATATACCTTTGTTCACTTTGCCATCCTTCTTATCTGCCAAGTATCTAGGGGCAGTTCCGCTTCTAGTGACCATTTCCTTTGCAGTAGAAGCACTCAGTTTCAGGCTTGGGTCCAGTTTTGGGTTTCTTCATGGGAGTGGCAACTTGCTTGCCATTCTTCTTGAAGTTCCCTTTCTTTCCCTTGCCCTTTTACTTGAAACTAGTGGTCTTGTCAACCATCAACACTTGATGCTTTTTCTTGATTTCTACCTTCGCCGATTTCAGCATCGCGAAGAGCTTGGGAATCGTTTCCGTTATCCCTTGCATATTATAGTTCATCACGAGTTCTAGTAACTTGGTGATAGTGAGTAGAGAACTCTGTCAATCACTATCTTATCGAGAAGATTAACTCCCACTTGATTCAAGTGATTGTAGTACTCAGACATTCTGAGCACATGCTCACTCGTTGAGCTATTCTCCTCCATCTTATAGGCAAAGTACTTGTCAGAGTCTCATACCTCTCGACATGGGCATGAGAATGAAATATCAATTTCATCTCTTGGAACATCTCATATTCTCCGTAGCGTTCAAAATGTTTTTGAAGTCCCGGTTTTAAGCCGTAAAGCATGGTGCACTAAACTATCAAGTAGTCATCATACTGAGCTTGTCAAACGTTCATAACGTCTGCATCTGTTCCTGCAACAGGTCCATCACCTAGTGGTGCATCAAGGACATAATACTTTTGTGCAGCAATGAGGATAATCCTCAGATCACGGAGCTAGTCCGCATCATTGCTAGTAACATCTTTCAACTTAGTTTTCTCTAGGAACATATCAAAATAAATGAAGAGCTGCATCGCGAGCTATTGATCTACAACATAGTTATGCAAATACTATCAGGACTAAGTTCATGATAAATTAAAGTTCAATTAATCATATTACTTAAGAACTCCCACTTAGATAGACATCCCCCTAATCATCTAAGTGATCACGTGATCCATATCAACTAAACCATGTCCGATCATCACGTGAGATGGAGTAGTTTTCAATGGTGAACATCACTATGTTGATCATATCTACTATATAATGTACGCTGGACCTTTCGGTCTCAGTGTTCCGAGGCCATATCTGCATATGCTAGGCTCGTCAAGTTTAACCCGAGTATTCTGCGTGTGCAAAACTGGCTAGCACCCGTTGTATGTGAACGTAGAGCTTATCACACCCGATCATCACATGGTTTGTGAGTGTACACAAGTCTATAAGTCTATGAGGAGTTTGATATTTACAGAGAAAGTTGACCCCTAAAAATGAAGTTCTTCGACTGAAGACTTTGGATTTCTGAAGACTTTCTGAAGACTTTGAAAGTGAAGAAATTGGTGTGATCCTGAAGACTTGGTATTCATTCGAGGAACATGAAGCGTGAAGAATTTGGTTTTCGTAGTTTCATTTTCTCTTTCTTGAGTCATAGGAAACACCGTACTATTAAAGGGGGTCGAGGAAATACTAAGGAAAAATTTCCATGTGATGCTCAACTCAAAATCCTACACCTACCAATCCCTTCGAGTGAAGCCATTGGAAATCTCATACAGTTCAGTCAATTTCTTCAGTGACAGAGACGAAGCTCTTCTGGTCTCTGAAGAATTTGTTCTGACTGAGGAGTTAGGAATTCGCCAGTGCGGATTGCCTACAAGTGAGGAACATGATAGCCCTGAGGAATTTGATAGTCAAATTCCCGACCGTTGCTGTGCTACGCGCCAGCTATCCCAAAATATCTACCCACCTAACGGTCATATCATTGAAGGGCATTTATGTCTTATCATGTCGGGCTGCTCCCTAGGCTTTAAATAGCCGCCCCCTACAACCACTAGTTGGCTGGCTGCTCCGAGAGAAACTGACACTTGTCATTTGAGAGCATCCCATCCTCCGAGGACTTTGAGTGAAAATCATCAAGTGAGGAAAACCCAAACCCAAACACCTACAAACCCAAAGTGATTGAGCATCACCAAAGAGATTGATCATGCGTGGATCCAATGCTTGTTACCTTTGAAGACTGTGCATCTTCCAGACGGTTAGGCGTCATGATCTAGAGCATCTAAGAGGAAATTATGGATCACCGAGTGACCGAGTTTGTGAAGGTTTGGAAGTCACCTGAAGACTTACCACGAGTGATTGGGCGAGGTCTGTGTGACTTTAGCTCAAGGAGAATACGGTGAGGACTGTGTGTCCTCAGGTTTAAATACCTAGCCGCTCCAACCAGACGTACAACGGTCACAGCAGTTGGAACTGGTCTACCAAATCATTGTCTTCACCAAGCCTACTGGTTCTATTTCCTCAACTCTTTCATTTCCTCATTACTGTGTTGTGTGCTTGTTCATATCTGTTTGAAGACTTTGACCGAAGACTTTCTCAATTTCCTCATGAGTTCTAGCTTGCTGAAAAGAGAGATATCTATGGTTCGAGCTATGGCAGATCACGTGCCCTGAAGGCCAAGGCAGTCTCTGAATCTGAAGGTGAAGATTCTGGTAGTAGCATTGGTGATCCTGAAGAACTGAGCGAGGAGCTAGCACTGCTCGTGAAGGAATTTCAGAAATTCTCAAGACGTGGTCGCTTTGGAAAATCCTCAAGAAGTAATGATTCCTCATCCAGTGACTACAAGAAGAGGCTATGCCACAAATGCAAGAAACCCGGTCACTACATCAGACTATCCTCAGTGGGAAAAGGGATCAAAGAAGAAGAAATACAAGGATTACAGTTCTGATGACTCAAAGAAGAAGAAGAAATCTTCAAAGTCTTCATCATCAAAATCCTTGAAGTCTTCATCTCACAAGAAGATCAACTCCAAGAAGGCTCGGGCATTCATTGGCAAGGAAATGGACTCTGAAGCTGAATCTGAGGAACATGAGGAAGAGGAGGCATCTGAGGAGTCAGAATCTGGTGTGGCGAGTCTAGCTCTCGCTACTGCGTTCGTCAGCAAGTCCATCTTCAACACTGAAGAAAATAGCTTCACCAACAAGGCTGATGAAGGCGATGATGACTACGCTCCCACCTATTGCTTCATGGTAGAAGGTGCCAAGGTACTCAAATACCCCTCCTCTGAATCAAGTGAGGATGAATCTAATGAAAATCTCAAGCCTAGCTACTCTAAACTTGCTAAGATTGATGTGAAACAACAAAAGGCTTTTGAAAAGGTTCAAAACATGCTAGACAAAAGTGATGATATGTTGGGTGAAGAAATGGATGGCACTCAAACCTTGACTGAAAATCCTCAGAGACTTCAGTCTAAGTTTGACAACCTTCAAAGTCATCATAACACTCTCTTATCTGATCATGAGAAGCTTTCATATGAATTTCTTCAAAGAAAGCTAGATCTTGAAAAGCTAAGGGTGAGTTATGAAGATCTTCAGAAGGAGCACGATTCATTACTTGCTCAACAAATCAGCGCTGCTCAGGAAGAATTTGTTCCTCCATGTTTGAAGTGCATTGAACGTGAATCTGCTAATTCTTCACCTGAATGTTCAAATGCTTCTGATGTTACAAATTCTTCACCTATCTCTGCTATCACTAATTCCTCATCTGAGGACAATGCTAGTATCACTGATGATGCATGGCTGAAAGAATTGTACATGACAGGCATGTACAAAAGCCTCAAAGGGCATCAAGCTCTTTGTGATGTGCTTAAAAAGCATATCCTCAACAGGAACCCTAGGAAAGAGGGTATTGCCTTTGAGAAGAAACTTAATGCTGATGGGTCTTACTGGAAGCCTAAGCAGTATCCCAAAACCTCATGGGTTGCTGCAAAGGGACCTCCAGTAGATCCATCTACTTTATCTGGCTTTATATGTGAATTGATGTGGAATGCTACTTGGCATAATTTGAATGTAATCCTCTTAATTGTGGTATGAATATTCAGATCCGAAAGACTCAAGACAAAAGTTTAATATTGACATAAAAATAATAATACTTCAAGCATACTAACTAAGCAATTATGTCTTCTCAAAATAACATGGCCAAAGAAAGTTATCCCTACAAAATCATATAGTCTGGCTATGCTCTATCTTCACCACACAAAATATTTAAATCATGCACAACCCCGATGACAAGCCAAGCATTTTTTTCATACTTTTAGTGTTCTCAAACTTTTTCAATCTTTACGCAATACACGAGCGTGAGCCATGGACATAGCACTATATGTGGAATAGAATGGTGGTTGTGGAGAAGACAAAAAAGGGAGAAGATAGTCTCACATCAACTAGGCGTATCAACGGGCTATGGAGATGCCCATTAATAGATATCAATGTGAGTGAGTAGGGATTGCCATGCAACGGATGCACTAGAGCTAAAAGTATATGAAAGCTCAACAAAAGAAACTAAGTGGGTGTGCATCAAACTCGCTTGCTCACGAAGACCTAGGGCATTTTGAGGAAGCCCATCATTGGAATATACAAGCCAAGTTCTATAATGAAAAATTTCCCACTAGTATGAAAGTGATATCATAGGAGACTCTCTATCATGAAGATCACGGTGCTACTTTGAAGCACAAGTGTGGTAAAAGGATAGTAGCATTGTCCCTTCTCTCTTTTTTCTCTCATTTTTTTATTTGGGCCTTTTCTCTTTCTTTTTTATGGCCTCTTTTATTTATTTATTTTTTCGTCTGGAGTCTCATCCCGACTTGTGGGGGAATCATACTCTCCATCATCCTTTCCTCACTTGGGACAATGCTCTAAAAATGATGATCATCACACTTTTATTTACTTACAACTCAACAATTACAACTCAATACTTAGAACAAAATATGACTCTATGTGAATGCCTCCGGTGGTGTACCGGGATATGCCATGAATCAAGAGTGACATGTATGAAAGAATTATGAACGATGGCTTTGCCACAAATACGATGTCAACTACATGATCATGCGAAGTAATATGACAATGATGGAGCGTGTCATAATAAACGAAACAGTGGTAAGTTGCATGACAATATATCTCGGAATGGCTATGGGAATGCCATGATAGGTAGGTATGGTGGTTGTTTTGAGGAAGGTATATGGTGGGTGTATGATACCAGCGAAAAGTGCGCGGTATTAGAGAGGCTAGCAATGGTGGAAGGAGGAAAAGTGCGTATAATCCATGGACTCAACATTAGTCATAAAGAACTCATATACTTATTGCAAAAATCTACAAGTTATCAAAGCAAAGTATTACGCGCATGCTCCTAGGGGGATAGATTGGTAGGAAAAGACCATCGCTCGTCCCCGACCGCCACTCATAAGGAAGACAATCAATAAATAAATCATGCTCCCACTTCATCATATAACGGTTCACCATACGTGCATGCTACGGGAATCACAAACTTTAACACAAGTATTTCTCAAATTCAAAACTACTCAACTAGCATGACTCTAATATCACCATCTTCATATCTCAAAACAATTATGTAGTATCAAACTTCTCATAATATTCAACACACTCATAAGATTTTTTTTTACTAATCTTGAATGTCTATCATTGTTGAAGCAAACTACCATGCTGTTTTGTAGGACTCTCAAAATAATCTAAGTGAAGCATGAGAGAACAATAGTTTCTATAAAACAAATCCACCACCGTGCTCTAAAAGATATAAGTGAAGCACTAGAGCAAAAACTATATAACTCAAAAGATATAAGTGAAGCACATAGAGCATTCTAACAATTTCCAATTTATGTGTAACTCTCTCAAAAGGTGTGTACAGCAAAGATGATTGTTGCAAACTAAAAATCAAAGACTCAAATCATACAAGACGCTCCAAGCAAAACACATATCAAGTGGTGAATAAAAAATATAGCTCCAAGCAAATTACCGATGGAAGTAGACAAAAGAGGGGATGCCTTCCGGGGCATCCCCAAGCTTTGGCTTTTTGGTGTCCTTAGATTATCTTGGGGTGCCATGGGCATCCCCAAGCTTAGGCTCTTGCCACTCCTTGTTCCATAATCCATCAAATCTTTCACCCAAAACTTGAAAACTTCACAACACAAAACTTAACAGAAAATCTCGTGAGCTCCGTTAGTGAAAGAAAACAAAACACCACTTCAAGGTACTGTAATGAACTCATTCTTTATTTATATTGGTGTTAAACCTAATGTATTCCAACTTATCTATGGTTTATAAACTATTTTATTAGCCATATATTCATCAAAATAAGCAAACAACACACGAAAAACAGAATCTGTCAAAAACAGAACAGTCTGTAGTAATCTGTAACTAACGCAAACTTCTGGAACTCCAAAACATCAGCCAAAATAGGACAACCTAGAAAATTTGTTTATTTATCAACAGCAATTGGAATCAATATTTTATCACGTTCTGGTGATTTTTAACAATTATTTCCGTGAACAGAAAGTTTCTGCAATTTTCAGCAAGATCAAATAACTATCATCCAAGAAGATCCTATAGGTTTAACTTGGCACAAACACTAATTTAAACATAAAAACACATCTAACCAGAGGCTAGATCAAATATTTATTCCTAAACAGAAGCAAAAAGCAAAAAAAAACTAAAAATAAAATTGGATTGCCTCCCAACAAGCGTTATCGTTTAATGCCCCTAGCTAGGCATAAAAGCAATGATAGATCTAGGTGTTGCCATCTTTGGTTTTAGGGAAGAAAAGAGCAAACTTGTTATCTATGGAATTAATCTTTCTATTTTGATAAAGCACGTGGCTATTAATGGTAGAAGAAAGATTAAGCACGTTGCGGAAATTGGCATCTAGGCTAGCTTTTATTTCTTTGATAGATTCGTTTTGGTAAGAGAGCAAAAGAGACGTAGATTCGACTTTATCATTCATGGGGTGCCCAAATATAGTTTTCATATTTTCATAGGTATCTATGGGGTCCCCTTCAAGAAAACCCTCTTCAAAAATAGAATCTAAAACTTGTTTGAACGAAGCGGGCAATCCAACATAAAAGCTTTTTAGGTAAACCTCAATTTGATATCGGGGTACATAGCTAGCCCGGATCCTTAACAGCCTATCCCAAGCATCTTTCAAAGATTCATCGAGTGAATAATGAAAAATTCCGGAATCATCTTCATCAAAATTATTAAGACTCTCATTGACAACTCCGGCAGGTTTTTCCATAGCTTTATTTATGAGTTTAGATAGAACTAGTAAGTACGTACGTGCAACGCACGCATAGACGTCTGTCACATTATGTTTGTTAATGAATAAATAAGGATTGGCTGAGATGATAAGTACAATATTTTTCAAAATATTCCTAGGATAACAACTTAATTATTAGAAGTGCATTGTCTGACCATTTACACAAAAAATTAAGAGCTGAATTGAACAGTGGGAAAAAATGGATCTTCAATATTAAACAAGGTGTTTGAGCCAGCCAAAAAAAATAGGAACTATGATAACAACATCCATGATAAAAACATAAAATACATGGATAACTATGACATGTTTGCTCTTCATATGAAGACTCAGCTACTCCCCGATTCATTTAGTCGATTCTTATTAGGCTTTTATGAGCATAGTTTAAACAACAATAGTGCATGAAAGGAACCGAAACTGGCAAGGAACTCCTTTCGGGAAATCAATTCTGAAGTGTTGAGGACAACTGGATTCCCTCCAACTTGAGTGGTAAAAGAGGTTGCTTTGGTTTCCTGAAAATCATCATGAAACCATTGAGAAGTTATCAAAATATGCCTGAATAGAATTGACAGTTGTGAAGTTAAATCAGAATACATGTCCACTAAGACATCTCTAATGAAAACTCAATTTATTACACAGATCTCATATGCTTCTTTAATTCTGGTTGATCAACTTTAATCAATATTTCCATGATGAAAATAACAACTACTCTCACATCCGCCCATAAATTTTATAAATATAGTATTGCAATCTCAAAAGGAATATTGTAGCAGAAATTTCGTTAACATAGTTGTACTATTGCTAGTTCGACGGAACAAAGGGATATACACCAGCGGAAAGCACCTTCTTACTGTAGGTTAGAATTTGAAGTGCAGCAAGGCTGGTGTTTTCTTACCACTGGCCAATCATATTTCATTAGAGATAGTAATTCTCAATTGAAATGTAATTTAAGAATATAGAGGCGATGCATCATCAGTACCTTCTATGGGCAGCCAATCCACATAAATTGGATAAAAATGGGTTCATACTTCATTGTCCGACTTGAATCAGGGCTACTACAACTTTTCAGTACAAACACATTGCCATCCTATTAGTAGTAGGCTCAAGGAAGCATCAATACATATAATTTGTTAGATTTTTTGTATGATGGTGATGATTTTGCTGCAAGTATCGACTAACACAAATACACCTGAAATACATAACACCCTAGTAGAAATCTAAGATAGAAAAAACATACGCTTTACCGACTTTTGATATGTTTCAGACCTTGATTTAAGCCATTCTTACACATGGATACATGAACCTTCGTTTTGACGGTCTTGATGGTCTTGTGAATTACAGAAATATGAGCGGTGGCTGGACAAAACGTGTTCGATGCAGTATGGGAGCTAAATCACTCCAGTAGATTAGTGCCAAACCTACCCCGGTAGTCACAGGCAAGCAAGAAGAGCACACTGAAAGTCAGATAGTGGTGGGTGGGCATAGAGAGAAGATAAGATCGACTCACCCAAGCAAGCAAAGCCAGTGAACCCATGGCGGAAGCAGAGGTGCACTTGCTGGAGCAGATCCACGTGGCGCCGGCGGCGAGGACACCCGTCTTCGGAGCTCCCCATCACTTCTTCGACGACCTCGCCTGGCTCTTCATGGACTCCTTCGAGCGCCTTTTCTTCTACCCCCCACGTCGACCGGGCCACCGTGTTCCCGCTGCCTTCCTGCCTAACGTGCTCCCCCGCTTCTTTCGGCTCGTCGGCACCATCCTCAGCCCCGCCGCCCGCTGCTTCTCCTCCTCAAACGGCCACGATGCGCTCGACCTCGTCCTCGCTGTGTTAATGGAGGACTTCAACTGGCTTGAGTATGAGATTACCCCTCCTTTGCTGAATCAAGATGGTAGTAGCTTGAGTATTCATTAAATCAAAATATGGATCAACTTCAAGATAATGCCACAAGATTTATCTTTCAGTGTCAGAGTCTGTCAATCAACATTCTATATGATCCATTCCATTTTTCTGTAAGTGCACGTCCATTGTTTTAAGAGTGTGGCCTTAACTCCCTGTAGGAGATCAAGATCCCAGTCCTGTCCATTCTGTCGCGTCAGCCTCAAGAGAGTCAACTCCGTCGACCTGTGGATATACACTGATAACAGAGACATAGTCGACTGTTCAACGATAGAACCTGAGGCAACCGCAGTGATCCCTGCATCTGTTTTCGAGGAATATGATTCCCACGTCAAGCGAGCCTGCGCTCGGCGCGGCCGAGCCCGCTGTGTCCCATGCGGCCGCCTCTGCTCGTCGGAGGAGAGGGACCCGCCGCCGCCGACGTAGATCGATCGCGCTGTGTCCCCCGCCGTCGCCGTTGCTCGATAGAGGAGAGGAACCCCGCCGCCAACGATGGCCGAGCCCGCTGCGTCTCGTACCGCCGCTGCTGCTGGAGGGAGGAGAGGGACCCCGGCGGCGTCCTGTGGCGGCGGCGAGGAGGAGAGGGAAGGGAGGGAGGGGAGTGGGGAATGATGGAGGCGAGGCAGGACGAAACGTGGCCTCTCATTTTCTTTTTTTTTCGGACCGCAGACGTGGGCTCTCCTGATTTTTTTTACGGGACACGTTGGCTCCCCTTTTCGTGCCGATTCAGTGGATGGCAGAGTTTTCGTTCGGTCCTGAAGATGTTCTCTTGTTTAATAGTAGTATAGATAGAAGGATCATCCAAGCTCGGGAGAGAACCCCCAACTCTTTTTGGTTCCGACATGGCGAAGGAAAAGCGAGCGAAAAAGAGGCGAACGGAAAAGAGAGGGCGAATAAAACGGCAAGGGTGAAGTGGGGGAGAGGAAAACGAGAGGCAAATGGCAAATAATGTAATGCGGGAGATAAGGGTTTGTGATGGGTACTTGATATGTTGACTTTTGCGTAGACTCCCTGGCAATAGCGCCAGAAATCCTTCTTGCTACCTCTTGAGCACTGCGTTGGTTTTCCCTTGAAGAGGAAAGGGTGATGCAGCAAAGTAGCGTAAGTATTTCCCTCAGTTTTTGAGAACCAAGGTGTCAATCCAGTAGGAGGCCACGCACAAGTCCCTCGCACCTACACAAACAAATAAATCCTCGCAACCAACGCAATAAAGGGGTTGTCAATCCCTTCATGGTCACTTACGAGAGTGAGATCTGATAGATATGATAAAATAATATTTTTGGTATTTTTATGATAAAGATGCAAAGTAAAGAAAGCAAAATAAAAACGGCGCCAGAAATAGCTTGTTGTCGGGAGATTAAATATGACGGAAAATAGACCCCGGGGGCCATATGTTTCACTAGTGGCTTCTCTCATGAGCATAAGTATTACGGTGGGTGAACAAATTACTGTTGAGCAATTGACAAAATTGAGTATAGTTATGAAAATATCTAGGTATGATCATGTATATAGGCATCACGTCCGAGACAAGTAGACCGACTCCTGCCCGCATCTACTACTATTACTCCACACATCGACCGCTATCCAGCATGCATCTAGAGTATTAAGTTCATAAGAACAGAGTAACGCTTTAAGCAAGATGACATGATGTAGAGGGATAAACACATGCAATATGATATAAACCCCATCTTGTTATCCTCGATGGCAACAATACAATACGTGCCTTGCTGCCCCTACTGTCACTGGGAAAGGACACCGCAAGATTGAACCCAAAGCTAAGCACTTCTCCCATTGCAAGAAAGATCAATCTAGTAGGCCAAACCAAACTGATAATTCGAAGAGACTTGCAAAGATAACCAATCATACATAAAAGAATTCAGAGAAGATTCAAATATTGTTCATAGATAAACTTGATCATAAACCCACAATTCATCGGTCTCAACAAACACACCGCAAAAGAAGATTACATCGAATAGATCTCCACAAGAGAGGGGGAGAACATTGTATTGAGATCCAAAAAGAGAGAAGAAGCCATCTAGCTAATAACTATGGACCCGAAGGTCTGAGGTAAACTACTCACACATCATCAGAGAGGCTATGGTGTTGATGTAGAAGCCCTCCATGATCGATGCCCCCTCCGGCGGAGCTTCGGGAAAGGCCCCAAGATGGGATCTCACGGGTACAGAAGGTTGCAGCGGTGGAATTAGGTTTTTGGCTCCGTATCTGGTAGTTTGGGGGTACGTAGGTATATTTAGGATGAAGAAGTACGTCAGTGGAGCAACGTGGGACCCATGAGGGTGGAGGGCGCGCCCAGGGGGGTAGGCGCGCCCCCTACCTCGTGCCCTCCTAGTAGCTTTCTTGACGTAGGACCAAGTCCTCTGGATCACGTTCGTTCGGAAAATCACGTTCCCGAAGGTTTCATTCCGTTTGGACTCCGTTTGATATTCTTTTTCTGCGAAACTCTGAAATAGGCAAAAAATAGCAATTCTGGGCTGGGCCTCCGGTTAATAGGTTAGTCCCAAAAATAATATAAAAGTGTATAATAAAGCCCATTAATGTCCAAAACAGAATATAATATAGCATGGAACAATAAAAAATTATAGATACGTTGGAGACGTATCATGAATCTCCTCATTCTGCTGATGAGTCATTTAACTCCAACTATAAATTGTTCAAAAATCAGAATTGTGAAGTATTTGCTAGATATGTTGGCACTAACTGCAAGAACGGTTCCCCTATGAAGAAAATCTGGGTTCCCAAAAGGTGCCTTGAAAATCTTCAGATGAATGTCATCATGACACCACTTGTGAAGAATAGGAACCCCAGATCAAATTCTTCATATGGACCAAATTCTTCATATGGATTCAAGTCCTCATATGGGCCAAATTCCTCATGTGGATCAAATTCCTTAAAAGGATCAAAGTCCTCATATGAACATCATCGTGCTAGCATTTTTGTCTCGCAGAAAAGATTTAAGGGCTATGAATATGAGCATTATTCTTCTAATCATTATGTTCATAAGTCCTCGAAGAATTTCTCTGCTTATTCATATGCTTACCCTAATTCCTCTTATGTGAAATGAAGTGGACTGGCTTCTATGCCATCTTTCTCGTATGGAGCTCGCAGAATGATGAACTCTTGCCACCCCTTCAGATGTGGGTGATGAAGAAAAAGAACTAATCTCTTATGCAGGGTCAGGTCTCCAGACGTGCTCAAACGTCTGAAGAATTTGCTGGAGACCTGGAAATGCCTGATAGGACGCAGGCTAATCATGAAGAAATGAATCCTCATTTCTCACGTCCTCATACTGTTTTATCTGTTCTATTGCTTAATGAAATTGATCTGATGAAATTGATGTCATTTAAAACAATAATGAGGCTAGCCAACTCACCTTCAGAAGGCTCCCCCGATTGGGGCCTCGTTGGCCGTTCGATCTGCCCCTCCAACTCAGTTGCACCGTTGGATCTTTACCTGCAGTTAAATCATTTTTCACCTCCGAGTTATTTTACTGCCCAATAACAAGTGGGCTCTCACGCTTACAGTGGCTGGGTCAGCAGCGGGTCATTTTCGGCCGGGTGAGCCTTTCCTCGCGCGCCCCGCGTCGCGCGTCCCGTGGCTTGGGGGCTGGAGCGAGGAGCCCATTGGGCACGACCGCACCAACCCTAGCTCCCGATCCACAGCCACACACTCCTCCCTCCTCCCTCTCACAGCCGCCACACCCCATTCCTCTCTTCCTCCTCCCTCCTCCTTCCCAGATCCCTACCACCGCCACACCCACTCGTCTCCTCCTCTCTCTTTTAGCTAACTCCTTCCTGATCTCTGCGTCGGCCGCAGTGCGAGAGGAGCAGTGGCGGCAGAGATGCTCCGATGGCGGCGTCGAGTTGCGAAGCGGCGGACGCTCGGGCGCGAGACGATAGAAGCGGAAGCGGCTACTCCGGGCCCCGATCTGGGGGGTTCGGTTCCAGGGCGCCGACGGCTTCTTTGTCTATGACGCGGGGGCGAGCTGGGGTTCGTCATCACCACGGCCGACCACCTCCCGTCGCTAGCCGAGCCCGGTGGTGAGGTGAAGGAGCAGGGTGGGCGGCCCGTCGCGATGGGATGGGGCTAGGGAAGAGGGAGGAGGCCGAAGGGTGAAGGAGCAGGCCGGCCCTCACGGTCACAGAGGCACCGCCGCTGGTGAGGTGAAGGAGCAGGGTGGGCGGCCCGTCGCGATGGGATGGAGCTAGGGAAGAGGGAGGAGGCCGAAGGGTGAAGGAGCAGGCCGGCCCTCACGGTCACAGAGGCGCCGCCGCTGTCCAGGGTCATTCGCCGTCACCGGCCTCACTCGCCTCGTCTCCTATCTCTTCATCACTGCATCCATGTGAATTTTTGGAGAATGGTGCTCCGATTTGGTCCCCATGGTAGTATCTTCCCTGAGTCTTCCTTCTTTGATTTCTAACTTTATGCTTTGATCTGTTGTATTGACATAAATTGTGAGGTCTACTGTTGCACCATGGTATGTGTAGTGCTAACGGTTTCCTGCTGGGCAGCTACAGGCCTGCAACATTTATAGACGAGGATTGCAGGTGTCGATACAATGGAGCAATTTCTGGCTTTGTAGTTGGAGCATAGCCTCGATTATGCATGATTTTGGGGTAAGTTCCTGGTGGTCCTATCTCGAATCAGTTCCTTTGCTTTCCTGCTAACCTTCTTTTCCTTCTTCATCAGGTTTTGCTCTCTCCCTGTGTGCTACACATTTCTGCTCTCCCCAGTAGGTACAGTTAGTATGAAATAGGAGTAATACATCCTGGACCCAGCTCTCCATTATTAGAATTTGGTTGCTACTTCTTGCTGATCAGTTACAAAGTATTAATTCTAGTAATTTGTTATGTACAATTTGTCAAAAGCAATTGGATGTTAATCTGCTTTGGGCAGCGGCGGTGCATCAAGGTGCAAGGCAGCAGCGACATGTTCATAGTACGCTAAAGGATGAACTGCTACTTTTCCTGATGCTAGCTCCTTGCTGCAGGTGAGCTGCCACCTTCTCCCCCATATGTTAGCATTGTGCTTTGCAAACTAAATATTTTAGCATATTGTTTCAACCAAACATGATGTGATATTTTAGACTAACTAAATAACCTCTAGAATTTTGATCCTGGTTACTATATAGACATTGGCCATTGGCAATATTTGTTACAAAAAAAAGTGATGTGATATGCATATGCATTTGCAACTCTTGAGCTTTTTAAAAAAGAGTTGATATGTGACCCTCCCTTTGCTACTGTAATATAGAAGTAACATAAAAAAACTCATGCTGGGTGCTAACTGATGTATCTCATTGCTTACAGATATACCAGCCTGCTTACAGCTCCCAAGATATCCTCTTGGTCAAGGCAATTGCACATGATGAAGCCACTCATTTTAGGTTAGTCCATGGCATATGTGTCTACTTCCTTTAGATGATTCTTCTATGCGACGGTTGAAAAATATAAGGTTTGCCGTGTGATATTGCTTTCTTTGGTGTAGTGGTATACCACACTCTGAGCAATAGGACCAAAAACAGGAAGATAAAATTTCACAATTCGATACTTCATATTTTCCAGAAGTACGGCCACCTTCTGCACAGTGCCCTTGCATTGGGGTTCTTATCAAATAAGTTTCTTTCCGTAGAATTTGTTCAGGTCTTGTCTCGCTCACACCTCAAAATGCGAGTTTGGGAGCGCGGTGCTGGCATAACTGATATCCCCCTTGATCTTTGTTCAATTTGTAGGATATGCATTGTGCTTAAACATGAGTGCTCGCTCGCCGAACGTTGGCCCTCGGATGAATTCGACGCTTGAATCGAGCTGACGAGCCCCATGGTTGGTTTCTCCTCCTACCTTCAGATCCACTCTTGCTCATTCTCCTTCTGTCCCCATATTTGGTTTCTCCTTTAACTCCAAATCCACTCTTGCTCATTCTCCTCTTGACACATGTGCATTGTCACCTCAGTTCTAGGCAGTGATTACTAGAAAGCATTATCACGTTTGAGTGCATTTTCATACTTTCTGAAGCATTTTAATTTTATGGATATGGGCATTCAGTTGAGAACTGAGAACAATTGTGTTGCACTTCTTCAAATGATAATTTTATCGGTTATAGTTAGTTAGTTACAATTACTAGAAGTAGCAAAGGTCTGGGTTAGATTAGAGCTTGAGTTGGGAGCTATGCCTTTTTACATTCCAGATTATGCAAAGAGATTGCCATGTTTTTTTTTCTGTTTCGGTTTAGTATATTCCCTTATATGTCCAGTTTGTTTTCCGCAGAACAAAATATAAATGTTCATGTTGTAATGGATGGATATGAATTGATGCCATCGTCATGTCATGTAAATTAATTGCAGAGCAGATCTATATTTTTGTTGGCACTAAAAGTGAAAACGAATTTGGGACCAAAACTTTTCAAATAGCTCTGAATATAAATTGTGACCTTGTGCTGTCTGGGGTGGAGCTGCAGGGGGTGAGGCGGATAACAATACGAGAAGGAGCATGCCATCGAGGAGTGCAAGCAGCGGCACTCCTCCACAATGGGGTATGGCTGCAGGGGAGGGGACGCGGCCAACGACATGAAGAAGGAGCAGGTCGTCGAGGACTACAAGCAGCAGGGTAAGATGTGTATATTTTCAAACGATCTTGACTGTTTTGCAACATGTATTGCATTTCCAGGGATGATCCTTTTGCTTATTTATTATTTGCTATGTTCTCTGAAGATTATTTTTGGCCCATACAGTTTCCTTTGACTGGAGGTCTGAAACTGAAGATAGGGCATATTGTTTTGGTTCTGAGTGGCCGGAGATATTGTGGCTTGATGTCCCTAGAGCAGTCGGACCCTTCCAAGATAGGTGAGCCTGATTTCTTCTTAACTCTTGCACCACAGTACATGAAAAGGAATATGTCTGCCTATCAGCACCGTTTCTTCAGGAGGATTGTTGTTTCCCCTTAATTTTGTCACACCTTTCATGTGCTGGAGTTTTTCTAGGTAACTTTACATACTACTCCCTCCGTCCTTGAAAGAGTGTACTTTCAACTTTGTTGGAGGGTCAAACTATCTCAAAGTTTGACCGAGTTTGTGTAAAAATATATAAATGTTTGTGAAACCAAATAGGTATACGACGAAAATATATTTTATTATGAATCTAATGCTACTAATTTGATGGCATAAATGTTGGTCTATTATTGTATAAATATGGTCAAACATAAAAAGTTTGACTTTCCAACAAAGTTGGAAGTACACTCTTTTAAGGACGGAGGGAGTAGGCATCAGTGCACTTTTAGATAGTACATTAGCCCCGATGGCGCTAGCTTTAATGTTCAGGGATTATGACTTTACACATGTAATGCTGATTCGAAAACTTCCCTTGATTTGTTCCTCAAATGTTCTGAGAGAGTGTTGCGTATTAGGAAACCCCTTGGATAGTTAAGGTGTTGTGTCAGCTGACTAATATAAAGTTATATTTCCAGCAGAAGATCTTTGGGATTGACGTTCTGATGAGAAAGTAGCATACGGATGGATGGACATGAACTATTCAGTGTAGGTTCAAACAATTCATTCATTCATTGCAGGTTCAGCATGTCTCATTATGTCTTTTTGCTTCATATTCAGGGTCGAACTGCGCTATATTTCTTTCATTGAGGCGAGGGTGATTCCAGTAGGTGAGGTGCATTTTAGACATCCGGATGTCTTGCTATGTTCAGGTGGTACCATGTCTAAATTAAGATTTCCCTTGGCGTACTCGCCTTTTTTATTGAAGTTGGGTGTCCGTCTTCTCTGCGGCAAGGTGAGCTTATCCCATTTACTTTGTTCAATCCAGAGTCAAGATTCATATCCCCTTCACTGTCATTTCATTTGTGAGAATTTATTCCATTGATCCATGTTGTCGGCATCCTGACAATTTATCTTTTTCTGCCGATCACAATTGCTTCTGAACACACCGGCCCATCTCATTGAGGAAATCCCCCTGCTCTGCTTAATTAAAATTAATGTGAAATATGTTTCTACCAAAACTAATTACAATTTATTCTTTTTAGTTTCTACTGATTTTCACTATGAAATATTGGGGCCCGAGTAGTTCAGTTCAATTCCCGGTGGATATGGCACACACATGTATCATCGCTGTTATCGTAATTGATACCAACACCTTGACTGAATCGCATAGAGTAGACTGCCCTGATAATTCTTGCACAACCAAGCTATCTGTAACATAGAATAGACTGTGAGCATGCCCTGGGGACATGTCTAAATAATTCCTGTACACATGGACACTGGGTATGTTTGTAATCGCCCAAGAAATTAGCAGCTGGAGATTATTTGTTGAAAAATCTAACGGTGTTTCCTTACCATCAGCTGCTATTTCAGTAGTTCTAAAATGTTCTGCAAGATAATGTATAATGAATATGTAGCTATGTTCATGTATGTATAGCTTTGCATAATAATGTTTTGTATGGCAAAGGTTCATATGGCTGGAAGGGAAATTAGTAGCTGCACCTTGGTACCTGCAAATAATTTGTTTTACAGTGTCCCTTGATGGTTCTCCACTTCAGACACTAAAGATACCGATGGAGCTTTGTTTAGGATCTGGGGAGTCAGATTGTGGATTACATGTAGTGGGGAAGTAGAGAGGGGGACGAGGAAGAGGACACCGTCGGTGGCGTGCTATATCTCACTAGGCGACAATGTCGAGAGGGTGCCTGGCATCAAGAACCCGACATGCTTTTCCAAGTGTTCGTTGAGGTGAGCCACCTGGGCCGGTCTATGGGTTGAGGTGGTTTGATAATCCTGGGTTGTTCCTCTTTTTCCTGTGTTTTTTTTCAGGAAATGACTTTATTTATTGGAAAATGGCAATATTGTTTACAAGTATACATGAAACAAACTATTTTTCCTACACCTCTTTGTTCTGTGTAATGGTGCTCTTGGTTGAGTGTGCTGACGAAAGAGATTCCATGCTACAGGCTAGGTAGCTTCTCAGTAACTCTTCATGATTTACTTGCAATGTTGTACTTTGCAAAATTGTTCCTTGCAATCCTAAAATGGTTTCTCAAAACATGGGAAAATTACATTCTAAAAATTTTAGGCACACTGAGTGAAGCATATATATAAAGGACGCGGCTAATCTGCTCTCGGGCTCAAATGAGCTCGGGTGAACAGTAAAATCAAAACTAAATCAAAAAAAAATTCAAAAAATTCCAAATGGAGTAGATCTTGTGCCCTAGGAGTTCTGGATTGTTGTTCTTATCTAAGATCTTGGAGTAGATCTTGTGCCCTAGGAGTTCTGGATTGAACTCTTGCTGTCCTATCAACCTACATTCGCCTCTAGAGCGATATCTAGCGCAGCACGTTGAAGCTGTTCCTTCAACACTTGTGTTGTACACATTGTAGCAGCAAGGTGGAGTTGCTCCTCCACAAACTTTGTGCTGCTTCAGGTGGTATCAGAGCCTCGTTGACCCATACTAGTTCTTGTTGTCCTCTTCGAGAGTAAGTTGCAGCAAGCAATGGAGCAATTGGAGAAGAGGATGGATGCTGCGGAACAACAAATCAAAGAGCTGCGTGAACATCTTAATCGGAGATTTGGTCAGCTGGTTGAGATGATAAGAAAGGGTGTCCCCCCTACTACCAATGAAGGAGATTCATCTAAAGAAGAGGAATATGTTCATCAAGGAAGAAGGAGAGGTAATCTTGGAGCAAGACCGCCACGACAACATGTTGTTCAACGTGCTTCAAGAAGGCCAATTTATGTTGAAGCTTCTGAAGGTGAAGAATATGATGATGCCCTTGAAGAAGCAGATCTCTACGCATATCGGAGAGTACCCAACCCTACATATGCAAGAGATACATACAAGGTGAAAGCTGAGATCCCAACTTTTAATTGAAATGTTGATATTGAAGGGTGCCTAGATTGGTTATATGAAGTGGAGACTTTCTTTGACGTCATGGAGGTTCCGGAAGATCGTAGAGTTCCTTTGGTCGCATACAAGCTGAAAGGAGGAGCCGGTGCATGGTGGCATCGCGTTCAAGAGGAGTGCAGGCTCAGAGGAGAACCTCGTGTTAGAACTTGGCGACAAATGAAAGGCCTCTTGAAAGGGAGATTTTTGCCCGCTGATTATGACCAGATCCTATTTATCCAATTTCAAAATTGTGCTCAAGGAAATAGGACTGTTTCAGATTACACGGAGGAGTTTCTAAGGCTACAAGTGAGGTGCAACCTTGCTGAAACTGAAGAGCAACAAGTTGCAAGGTACATCAATGGCCTCAATGATGCTATTCAAGATCGATTGATGATGCAACAAATCTGGTCCGTTGATCAAGCACAAGCTCTAGCCTTAAAGGCAGAGAGGTTTGTGAGGATGAGAAAGACAACTAAGGCTCCATATCCTCCATATCCTCATACCGAAGGCTCATCTAGGAGCCAACCTAATAGAGTGGAAGAAAATACCACTCCACCAAAGACAAAACAGCCCATCCCGAAGCAAACTAGAGGCAAGGGTAAGGCAAATGAAGGCCCAAAGTGCTATAAATGTGGTAAAGAGGGACACATATCCAGCGGCTGCCCACTAAGGAAATTTGTTAACACGACTATCCATGATGGTGAAAGCAATGAGGAAGAATACGAATCTGAAGATGTAGACGAACAAGAGGTTTGTCAAGAAGAAGGTGAAGAGGTGGTATGTGTGATCCAGCGTGTCCTATGTTCCACACCACAACTCGATGACACACAACGGAAGAAAATATTTGAGAGCAAATGCACGGTGAATGGCAAGGTATGCAAACTAGTGATTGATAGTTGCAGCTGCGAGAATCTTATCTCCCAGAAGTTGGTGGACCATTTAAAGCTTGAAACCCATGATCATCCAAATCCCTACACTATTGGATGGATCAAGAAAGGAGTGAATATGAGGATCACCAAACAATGCAACCTGCCACTTTCTTTGGGTAAGCATTATCGCTCAAATGTGTTGTGTGATGTGGTTGACATGGATGCCAGCCATGTTCTTCTTGGGAGGCCTTGGCAATTTGATGTGGATACTACACACAAGGGCAAGGAAAATTCTTACTCTTTCATTTGGAACAAGAGAAGGATCATTATCTTACCAAACAAACCCGAAGGTAATACCTCTAAGGAGGAGGGGAAAACTATGTTAACTATCTCCCATACCTCTCATGAGTTTATGGAAGACTTGAAGGAGGCAGATTTGTCTGCTGCACTTGTTGTAAAGGGAGAAGAGCACCTGACTGTTGAAATTCCAGCAAAGGTACGTGGTTTATTGGCAGAATTTCAGAACATACTTGGGGAGCCACATGGCTTGCCACCGATGAGAGGAATTCAACATAGAATTGACTTAATTCCGGGAGCAAGTCTTCCTAATCTTCCACACTATCGAATGAGCCCAAAGGAGCATGATATATTGAAGGAGAAAGTGGAGGAATTGTTGCAAAAGGGGCACATTCGAGAAAGTATTAGCCCATGTGCTGTACCAGCCCTACTCGCGCCAAAGAAAGATGGATCTTGGCGCATGTGTACGGACAGTAGAGCCGTTAACAAGATCACCGTAAGGTATAGATTCCCTATTCCCCGTCTGGATGATATGTTGGATCAGCTTAGTGGAGCAAGAGTGTTCACAAAGCTAGATTTAAGAAGTGGATATCATCAAATCCGTATAAGACCCGGGGATGAATGGAAGACCGCCTTCAAGACAAAGGAAGGGTTGTTTGAATGGCTAGTCATGCCATTTCGACTCTCAAATGCACCAAGTACCTTTATGCACTTAATGAATCAAGTCCTTAGACCCTTCTTATCCCACTTTGTTGTGGTCTATTTCGATGACATCTTGATCTATAGCAAGGATGAGGATGAACACTTTGATCACATTCGGAAGGTGCTAGAAGTACTAAGGGAAAATGAGCTCTACGTCAACTTGAAGAAATGTGTTTTCCTGCAAACACAACTTCTTTTCCTAGGATTCGTCATAACATGTGACGGCATTCGTGTTGATGATTCTAAGGTTGAAGCAATCCGAGAATGGCCAACTCCTAAGACCATTTCTGAGGTAAGAAGCTTTCATGGCCTTGCAACTTTCTATAGGCGATTTGTTAAGAATTTCAGCACTATCATGGCACCAATTACCGAGTGTTTGAAGAAAGGAAAGTTCCAATGGGCAGAAGCAGCTGAAGCTAGCTTCAATGAGATTAAACAAAAGCTATCACAAGCTCCTGTCTTGGTACTACCTGATTTCAACAAGACTTTTGAGTTGGAGTGTGATGCAAGTGGAGTAGGCATTGGAGCTGTCCTATCTCAAGAAAGGAAGCCCATTGCTTTCTTTAGTGAGAAGTTAAGTGAAGCTAGACAGAAATGGAGTACCTATCAGCAAGAATTATACGCCGTTTTCAGAGCGTTGAAAACTTGGGAAGTCTATTTGCTGCCTAAAGAGTTCATTGTTTATAGCGACCATCAATCCTTGAAGCATTTTAGAAATCAAAAGCATGTTGACCGCATGCTAGCAAGATGGGCAGCATATCTTGAGAGGTTTAACTATCTCATCGTGCATAAATCTGGAATAACTAACAGAGTGGCCGATGCTTTGAGTCGTCGTGCATGCCTCTTGACTTCTTTTGAAGCTGAACTTCCGGGCATGGGTCAAATAAAGGAGTTGTATGAGGGTGACGAAGACTTTGGCCATGTTTGGGTAAAGCACGCAAGGGGCCAACCATTAGGTGATGACTATTTGATGCAAGATGGATATCTCTTCAAAAATGATCGTTTGTGCATTCCAAGAAGTTCTCTACGTGACAAGCTGGTTAGAGAGCTCCATTCAAGTGATCTTAGTGGCCATGTTGGACGGGACAAGACTATCGCTAACCTGGAAGCTCGCTACTTTTGGCCACAACTAAAGAGAGATGCTGGAAAGTTCGTTCAACGGTGCCCCGTATGTCAGACCTGCAAAGGCCAAGTCCAGAACACAGGGTTATACATGCCTTTGCCTGTTCCTGTTGCTCCATGGGAGGACATTTCTATGGACTTCGTCTTGGGCTTGCCAAGAACAAGACGAGGAAGTGATGCTGTATTTGTGGTCGTGGATAGATTCTCTAAGATGGCTCATTTCATCCCATGCCGCAAGACAACGGATGCTCATCATGTGGCAAACCTATTCTTTCGAGAAGTGGTCAGACTTCATGGAGTTCCAAGGTCCATTGTCTCAGACCGTGATAGCAAGTTTCTTGCTGCATTTTGGCTCACTTTGTGGAAGCAATTCAACACTGAATTGAAATTTTCTAGCACTGCTCATCCACAAACAGATGGACAAACGGAAGTGGTGAACAAGTTTTTGGGTAATCTGATCCGTTGCATTTGTGGAGAAAGAAAGGGGCAATGGGATTTGGCTTTATCTCTTGCAGAGTTCTCCTACAATAACTCCAAGCATAGATCCACAGGAAGGAGCCCTTTTTCCATTGTCTACACTAAAGTTCCAACACATGTGGTGGACCTGGTGAAGCTGCCATCAAGGGGAAACTCAAAATCAGCATTGTCCTTTGCTGATAATTACACCGAGTTATTTGAAGAGATTCGCGGCGCTTTGGAAGCACAAAATCAGAAATATAAACAACTTGCTGATTGCAAAAAGAGGCCAAAATCATTCCAAGTCGGTGATAAGGTGATGGTCTACCTCCGAAAAGAGAGGCTGCCTTTAGGTGTTAAAGGGAAACTTAGGCAGCGAAGGTATGGGCCCTTCTCTATCATGAGGAAGATAAATGATAATGCTTATGTGATAGATCTTCCAAGTGACATGGGTATCTCCAACACTTTCAATGTTGCGGACTTGACTCTCTACCATCCAGAAGAAGCGCTCTATGAAGATAACTCGAGGGCGAGTTCCAAACAACCAGGGGAGAATGATGAGGAACACTAGATGAGAAGAAAGAAAACACATGCCAGATCTGTTTGGCTACTTCTAGATGCTTCCACTCTAGTGTAGTATTTCTTTCCTTTTCTTTTCTATCCTACCTACTGTTTTCTAGAGTCTTCTAGTTGTGAGTAGCTATGAGTAGAATGGTGAAACTTACATAATGTTTTCTAGAGTATTCCAGCTATAAGTAGAAGTATGTGAAGGCTTCCCAAAGCCCTATAAATAGAGGTCCTCGCCTCTACTTTGGAGGCAGACTATGTACCCCTACCTATAATAGAACTTGTTGTTCTTATCTAAGATCTTGGAGTAGATCTTGTGCCCTAGGAGTTCTGGATTGAACTCTTGCTGCCCTATCAACCTACATTCGCCTCTAGAGCGATATCTAGCGCGGCACGTTGAAGCTGTTCCTTCAACACTTGTGCTGTACACATTGTAGCGGCAAGGTGGAGTTGCTCCTCCACAAACTTTGTGCTGCTTCAGTGGAAGTGTTAGAGTGTAGCATTTTTGTAAGCATAATCTATATCCATTCCTATTGGGAACATACCCATGTAGGTTTTTGTAAGAATCTTGTAGGAGCATGCTACTAGGACTTATTTAGATTGACTATTCTAGACATTGGCATGAGAATGGTCTGCATCCTATATATGGTCTTAGTGCGTCTAAAAAAAGCGTGTGTTAAATAACTGTCAGCGCAACGGTTTCTAACCAATAGAAAGTTACTCCCGTTGGTATATATGAGGCAATGTCTAATATTTTTTTAGAATAATGGTTTTATTAATTGGATGATTATCACTTTCATGGTGCGCCTACTTTCAGGTATGTAAAATCCAGGACTCTTATGTAATGTGCCTTCAATATCTATTCAACAGTTGAATAGCAACATCAAATCATTCTCTCGAACTTATTATATCATGCTCTCTAACTTCTTGACATTTAATTTCAATTAAACAAATCTTGTTCATAGAGAAAAATATATTTTATAGAAAAATAGCCCTTCATTCTGTTTATTATCTCTAGCTACTTCTACTGTAGTCCTTGCTTAATACTGATGTTTGTCTTGTGATTGATTCAGGATATTCTGTGCGCCAACCCCTACAGAATAATGCCCAGTCTAATTTCAGCAGTGGGCATGACAGCCTCAAACTTCTCTCTTCAATATTGAAGAAGCGGCTTACTCAGATCAATGGGCATGCACTTAGAAAAATAGCTAAAGAGTACGAGATATTCCTAGAGTAAATAAAGGGCATGCTGTGCTCATAAGTTAGACAGAAGCAAAATGTTATTTATTATGCTCCTGTTGTATCCTCGGACATTTTCTTCCACCTACCAATACCCCAGTATTGAATATCTACTTTCCCACCGTCGTACAGAAACTGATGTTAGTATTTGTGCATACTCTTTGTCTTAAGTGGGCTCTCTTTTAAAAAAGCATGCCTTTATATTACCCAAATAGCATAACAAATTATGCATCCTCAAGTATATATTTTAAGAGATGAGTCTTAATTTTTCATATAAATGGGTTACAAATTGTATGGACTCAAATTGGACTCTGTCATTTGGTGCAAGTAAATCTATGCATGCAGAGAAATCCGAGGTAATAGGAAGGAAGAAATCTCACCAGTTTCACAGTCGCAGAGTTTCACTAGGTAGCATATGGGCCTTTCAGATACCCGTGCCTCCATATGCATCAGAAGTTATTCTTTTCATGCACATGCAAAATAAAAGTTTAATAGAAACACTGCTAAAAGACCCTCCTTAGCAGCTTTATAGATGTCGTAAAAATATTATTTTTCATACATTAAACTCGAAATTCTTAGCGTGTGCATTTCCTAGACAAATGAGTACTAGAAAAAATAAACTTGTTTACAACACGGGATGATTTAAACTTGGGCTTTCTGCTACCAAAATAGAATGTGCATATGCATCCAGTTGTGAACAACAAACACCATTTTTTTCTGCTAAGGAAAATTATATTTATTGCTACGTGTGCTTGAGCACAACTAAACCAACTAAACATAGATTTAATTTTAAATAGGGCTTTCTCCTACCAAACTAAGATGTGTATTTACATCGTTTTGTCCCTACTAAAGGAAACTAACTAATGCCTTATTTTAACGCAAGCATTTTGACATCCACAACTAAACCACAATTTTGCATCGCCGAGTTGTGGTTTTGTATGCTTAAAAATACCTTTTTAACTGAGCTTGAAAATTCTTATGTGTAGTGAAATTGTATCTAACACTTTGTAAAGAACAAATGAAACACTTTTCAAATAACTCTTAGTCTAAATCGACACCTTGTGCCATTTGACATGATAATCATAAGTGGTTGCTAAAGAGTTTGAATTGGTAAAGTGGTTGCATCCGCTGTTTCAAGTCTGGACTATTCCTCCATGCTAAAACCTAATTTAATTTTCGAAACACTTCGTGTTTGAAATGGACATTGTGCTATATGGCGTATGGGCCATTTGTGTTACCATGCATGCCGAGTAATCCGAAATAATAGGAAAGAAAAATTATCACCAGTTGAGTACGCTTCTCCCGCCCAAAGGAGGAATCGAGGAAGAAAAGAAATACACAGGCACGATGGATGCAGGCGCTGCTGCTTCATATTCTACTCCGGACGGGCCACACAAAGAATTGTTTCTGGACCGGGCTAGGTATCCAGACGGCCCACACAAAGAATTGTTCCTGGACTAGGCTAGGTAGCATATGAGCCTTTCAAATACCCATGCCTCCATATGCACAACACAGAGAGGGTTTTTCTTTTCGTGCACATGGAAAATAAAAGTTTAGTGCAAACACTGCTAAGAAAATGCATCCTTAATTGGTCTATATATATTATGCAAACTTGATTTTCTTTTCAAACTTAGATTTCTCAGCGTGGTAACTATATTTTCAACTAAAAAAATGCATCCTTAGCTGGTCTATGCATGTTATAGAAATAAGATTTGTTTTTGTTATTAATATAGTATGACTTAACACATAGGCTTTCTACTACCAACATCAAATATGTTCTTGCAAAATGAAACTATTTTCATCGACAACATGTCTTTAGCGGGTCTCTGCGCCATTTGGCGCAACGGGTCAACTAGTATTCTTCATTGATGAAGTATATGAGTTCCTAAGTTGCACTAATTCATCTGCAGGATGATCTACCCAAAGCCACTGAGTGGGTCCTCGATAGTGGATGTACAAATCACATGACTGGTGACAAGAACCTATTGATGGATGTTCCCTTATCTCCATCACATCTGAAGCATATCATCTTCGCTGACAAAGGCAAAAGCAAGGTATTGGGTCTAGGTAAGGTTGCGGTCACAAAGGATCGTCATATGGACAAAGTCGTGCTTGTCGAGTCCTTAGGATACAACCTCATGTCAGTCTCAATGCTTTGTGATCTTGATATGGTTGTTATGTTTGGCAAGTATCATTGTGTTGTGATCATGGAAGGTGACAATTCCAAAGTCTTCGAAGGCTTTAGGAGAGGAAATCTGTATATTGTTGATTTCTCTACAGGACCACAACCAGCTATATGTCTACTTGCAAAAGCTTCAGAAGGCTGGCTATGGCATCGACGACTTGGTCATGCTGGCATGAGGAATTTGCACACGCTCGCGAAGAAGAAGCATGTCATTGGCATTAAGAATGTCAAATTCCTCAAGGATCACTTGTGCGGAGCCTGTGAAACTGGAAAGATGACCAAGGCCAAACATCCAGCGAAAACTATCATGACTACCACTCGACCATTTGAATTGCTTCACATGGATCTCTTTGGTCCTAATCATTATTCAGCAGTTACAAATGATGCATCTCTATATGGCTTTGTTATTGTTGATGATTACTCTCGTTACACATGGGTGCATATTGTCACATACAAACATGAGGTGCAGGAAGTCTTCAAACGATTTTCCTCGAGGGCATCAACCAACTTCGGTGTGAAGATCAAGCACATCAGAAGTGGCAATGGAACTGAGTTCAAGAATTCTGGTCTTGATGACTATCTTGATGAACTTGGTATTACTCATGAGTTATCTGCTCCTGATACTCCTCAGCAGAATGGCGTCGTGGAGCGCAAGAATAGGACTCTTGTTGAGATGGCTCGCACTATGCTTGATGAGTACAAGACACCTCGTTGTTTCTGGACTGAGGCAATTGATACTGCGTGCCACATCATCAACAGGGTATATCTTCACAAATTCTTCAAGAAGACTGCATACGAACTCCTCACTGACAAGAAACCCAATGTGAGTTATTTCAAAGTCTTCGGTGCTAAATGTTGGATTAGAGATCCTCATCACAATTCTAAATTTGCACCAAAAGCACATGAAGGTTTTATGCTTGGTTACGGAAAGGACTCGCACACCTACAGAGTCTTCAACAACGTTCACCACAAGGTTGTTGAAACTGTAGATGTGCCGTTCGATGAAACTAATGGCTCGCAAAGAGAGCACCTACCTCCTGTGCTAGATGAAAAATCGCTTGAGGAATCCATCAAGTTCAAGGCTACTGAGGATGTCATTCCGACCGAAGAATCTGTTGAAGAAGTCATCCCAGAACGTGAAGAACGTCATGCTGATGCATCTAAGGAAAATGACGCTGAAAAAATGCTGATCAAATTCCTCAACGACAACCAGCTCATCCTCGCGTTGCAAATGAAGTGCAGATTGAGAAAATCATCAGCGACATCAACATTCCAGGTCCTCTCACACGCTCAAGAGCTTCACATTTATCTAACTTTTGTGGGCACTTTGCTTTTGTCTCTATCTCAGAGCCCACTAAGGTAGATGAAGCATTTCTGGAACCTAAATGGATTCAAGCTATGCAAGAGGAATTACATCAATTCGAGCTCAACAACGTCTGGGAACTGGTCAAACGTCCAGATCCTCGCAAGCACAATATCATTGGCACAAAGTGGATCTACCGCAACAAGCAAGATGAAATGGCCTTGTGGTGAGGAATAAGGCACGGCTTGTAGCTCAAGGCTACACACAGGTTGAAGGAATTGATTTCGATGAAACTTTTGCACCTGTTGCTAGACTTGAGGTTATTCACATATTACTTGCTTATGCTAACCATCATGATATCACTTTATATCAAATGGATGTGAAAAGTGCATTCCTCAATGGTAAGCTTGAGGAAGAAGTATATGTTGCTCAACCCCCAGGTTTTGAAGATCCAAAGCATCCCGACAAAGTCTTCAGACTCAATAAGGCCCTCTATGGCCTCAAGCAGGCCCCTCGGGCGTGGTATGATACTTTGAAGGAATTCCTCATGAAGAAGGGCTTCAAACCCGGTTCACTTGACCCAACTCTTTTCACTAAATCTTATGATGGTGAATTTTTGTGTGCCAAATATATGTTGATGATATCATATTTGGCTGTACTGACCAACGTTACAGTGAAGAATTTGCCTATATGATGAGTGAAGAATATCAAATGTCTATGATGGGAGAATTGAAATTCTTCTTAGGTCTTCAAATTCGTCAACAACGCAATGGCATATTCATATCTCAGGAGAAATACCTCAAGGATGTATTGAGGAAATTCGGCATGCAAGATTGCAATGGCGTCAAAATCCCTATGCCCACCAATGGCCATCTATGCACTGATGAAAATGGTATTGACTTCGATCAAAAGGTATACCGCTCCATGATTGGTTCTTTATTGTATTTATGTGCATCTAGGCCAGATATTATGCTTAGTGTTTGCATGTGTGCCCGATTTCAAGCTACACCGAAGGAATCACACCATAAGGCTGTGAAGCATATTCTTCGATATCTAGCTCACACACCAACACTTGGATTATGGTACCCCAAGGGCTCGGCTTTTGATCTCATTGGATATTCAGACTCTGACTATGCTGGTGATCGTGTGGACCGCAAGTCAACATCAGGCACATGCCATTTCCTCGGACGATCCTTGGTCTGTTGGTCCTCGAGGAAACAGAATTGCGTATCACTGTCTACTGCCGAAGCTGACTACATTGCTGCTGGTTCTTGCTGTGCTCAATTGCTGTGGATGAAGCAAAATCTCAAGGACTACGGCGTCAACATGAAGAATGTGCCTCTCTAATGTGACAATAAGAGTGCAATCAAGATCGCTCATAACCCAGTTCAGCACTCGAAGACAAAGCACATTCAGATTCGTCATCATTTTCTTCGTGATCATGTGTGGAAGGGCGACATCTCTATTGAGCATGTAAGGAATGAAAAACAGCTAGCCGATATCTTCACAAAGCCCTTGGATGAGAAGAGATTTAGCAAGTTGAGGTGTGAGCTAAATATCCTAGAATCTTCGAATGTTCTTTGAAAAGGACACTCATCCTAACACTTATGCAAAATTGATGACTTAGATGTGCAACACGCGAAGAAACGTTTTTCTTCAATCCATGAAGACTAACACTCTAAGTGTGAAGAAATTAACGAAGAATTTGATTCTCAGAACCCTCCGACAATTGTACGCGGTGTCTGAAATCATCATTCTTATACGGTGGGTCACGCCACCATCAAAAGTTGAAAATCTTCAATTTGAGTTTTTTTTCCTCATTTTTGAAATTCCTCAGTTGTTCAAATTCTTCAACTTTGCAATGTCTTCACTCTTTCCGATGTTGTTCTTTGTTGGCTATGTATATATGAGTTTATGTCCTCTACAACATTCACTTATTGCTATTTCTTCAAGATGCTTTTTCCTGCTAAGTGAATGTGATCGGACCCTTCCCCCTCTATGCTAAACTCAACCCAGTCTATTCACAAATTCTTCATGTGCGTTCTATTTGAAACCTGTTCAAAATCTTCACTGTGTCCTTGTCAGCTGAAGAATTTGCGAACGAAAACTTTAAAGTATTCTAATCTGAATTTTCGGCTGTTGCCGCCTAAACCGTTCCACATCCCACGATAATACTTATCTATTCACCCACGATCTCACACGATCGCCACCTCTCAGTACGTGGGTGACACATGTCATGCGAATGAGAAGGGTCAGAGGCACGTTCGTCCAAATTCTTCGGACGAGTGGTTTTTCACCTCGGGCTATAAATACCCCTCCCCTTCCTCACTCCGTTTTTACTCCGCTCGACCTCACTCCCTCGCTCGAGCTCTCAAACCCTAGCGCCGTCGCTACTTCCATCATCGCCGGTGAGGAAGAGCTTCACTGCCTCGACCTCGTCGCCGTCGTACTCGCGCCGGCCACGGATTTCTTCACTCCGCCGCCGCCGTAGCTGTCTTCCTCTGCCAAGTTAGGGCGTGGAAGATCTGAACCGACGAGCTTCAAATCTACACTTCCCAGTTCGTCGTGTTCTTCGTCAAGGGTAATTAAAAGTTACTTTTACTGCCCTTGTTGATTCTGATGTTTTCAACAAAATCTTCAAAAGGTGTTTATTCTTCAAATCTTCACACACTAAAGACCTCACATGTCATCTGTTCTTGATCTGTTTGCCTAAGCATCATTTTTCTTCAAGATTCCTCAATTGTGTGGATTTTTAATCTATACAACTCTGGAACCTAAGACAAGAGCGCTTAGTGAAATTCTTCAAGACTCATCTGGTCAAATTCCTCAAACTTGTTCTTTTTGCAAAAACTTCTGAGAACGCATATGACCTCTCCAAATTCCTCGCAACTATATTCTGTTCACAGGTACACATGTCCGCTGCTGAATCTCTAGGTTCTCATCAACTTAACTCATTTGCAGCGTTCCTCGAAGAAAAGTTGCACACCTCTTCAGAGAATTCTATTGTTCAGATTCCTCAGCTGAAGAAAATGGCTGATGGCAAGAAGCCTCAGAAGGGTGGAAAGAGACCTGAGGTCAACATTGCTTTCGAAATCCCAAATGACATTTACAAGTATTATTGCACACCTGATGAGGCCAAACATGGCAAGGAGGACAAAAATCAGCGCAAGGTGCGCATACAAAGGATAGAGAGGAGATGGGCACGGGAATGGAGGGAATACAGATATGTCACTCCTAAGTACATGAAGAAATTCGCTCTTAACCCTCCATGCCCAAGACCTCCATTGGCACCTGGTCAAGAAGCTGATCCTACCAGCCTCAAGTGTGGTGAGGACTATCCTGATGAATGGCCCAAGCGCCAGGCCAAACTAGCCAAAATGGCTAAGGATGCAGTGAGGAAATTCAATGAAGACTCTGCTGCTGCTGCCACTGCTGAGGCCTCTGCAAGCAAGCCAAGGAAGGCCATGGCAAAGAAGCCTGCTCACAAGCCCAGTGCTTCAACTTCTATGCCCTCACAGCCAAGCTCCTCAGCAATGCCCTCACGGCCAATTTCTTCAAAGCCCTCATGGCCAATTCCTCAAACTGCACCAGCCCCTCCAAAGTCCTCAGCTCCTCCGTCCAAATCCTCAGCACCTGTGCATCTTGCCTCGTGCCAAAGGACGATAGGCATCTCTATTGCCCCAGGAGCCTCTGGAAGTTCTTCTGCTCTCCCGCATTCTTCAACTGGCCCCACTACAATGAAGACTAAGGCCACTGCTGGACGCGGTTCTCGACCAAGTCCTCACAAGAAGCAAGTCGCCTTCCATGTGCCTTCTGATGATGAGGAGGAACTAGCTGAAATCATCAGAGACAGACAACAAAGGGCCGCTAGAGCCAAGGGTAGTGCTGTGCCTCTTTTGCTGGATCCGAAGAAGATCATGGACTTCATTGATCTTTGGCACAAAGATCCAAACACTCCCTTGCCAGAATTGAATCTCACACCTGGCCAAAGTCATATGTTGTCATCTTTCATTGCTGAAGAAAAATGGAAATTTGAGAAGGCCGGGCAGTTGAAGAAAACACAGTACAAGAAGGAGCGTCTTCTCAAGAAAAATATTGTGACAATGACCACTGATGAACTCATTGCTGCTCAGACCGAGATCAAAAAACTCAGTGATGAATTTGAAGCATACCGTGCTGACTGGCTTGGAGCCAAAGTCAGATTTGTGAAGTTAACCGAGAAGTTCACTACCAATGTTGCACCTCCATCGCAACAAGAAATTCCTCAGGCTGAGGCATCTGCTCAGCCGACTGAAGAACATGCCAGCACCGCTGATGACAATCAGGCTGCTAATGAATCTCAGAGTACCAGGGCTGATGATTGCATTCCAGCCACTGAAGAAATTGCCAGGGCAACCACTAGTGTTGCACCTAAAGAAACTGTCAGGACAGCTGAAGCTTCAACAGCTGTGCCTGAAGAAACTAAAAATGCCAGGGCAACTGCATCAGTTGTGCCTGAAGTTATTGAACCAATTTCCTCTGCTCCTCCGGCACCTACACCAAGTCCAATTCTTCCTTCTGCCTCAGATGTGAAGAAGACCAAGGCTGCGGAGCGTGCAGCTGTGAAGAAAAGGAAATCATCCACTTCATCCGATTCTTCAGCTCCGAAGAAGATGAAGAAATTGACTAGTTCTTTTGAGAATCCAATAGATGTTGTTCCAGTCTGAAGCATGCCATCAAAGGAACTCGTTCCTTTTGATGAAGAATACGTGATCCCAAGTGGATCTTATGAAGATGTTCCTTCTGTTGGAAATATGCCCTAGAGGCAATAATAAAATGGTTATTATTATATTTCCTTGTTCATGATAATTGTCTATTGTTCATGCTATAATTGTGTTATCCGGAAATCATAATACATGTGTGAATACATAGACCACAACGTGTCCCTAGTAAGCCTCTAGTTGACTCGTTGATCAACAGATAGTCATGGTTTCCTGACTATGGACATTGGATGTCATTCATAACGGGATCACATCATTAGGAGAATGATGTGATGGACAAGACCCAATCCTAAGCATAGCACTAAGATCGTGTAGTTCGTTTGCTAGAGCTTTTCCAATTGTCAAGTATCATTTCCTTAGACCATGAGATTGTGCAACTCCCGAATACCGTAGGAGTGCTTTGGGTGTGCCAAACGTCACAACGTAACTGGGTGGCTATAAAGGTGCACTACGGGTATCTCCGAAAGTGTCTGTTGGGTTGGCACGAATCGAGACTGGGATTTGTCACTCCGTTTGACGGAGAGGTATCTCTGGGCCCACTCGGTAATGCATCATCATAATGAGCTCAATGTGACCAAGTGTTTGGTCATGGGATCATGCATTACGGTATGAGTAAAGTGACTTGCCGGTAACGAGATTGAACGAGGTATTGGGATACCGACGATCGAATCTCGGGCAAGTAACGTACCGATTGACAAAGGGAATTGTATACGGGATTGATTGAATCCTCGACATCGTGGTTCATCCGATGAGATCATCGTGGAACATGTGGGAGCCAACATGGGTATCCAGATCCCGCTGTTGGTTATTGACCGGAGAGTTGTCTCGGTCATGTCTGCATGTCTCCCGAACCCGTAGGGTCTACACACTTAAGGTTCGGTGACGCTAGGGTTGTAGAGATATTAGTATGCGGAAATACGAAAGTTGTTCGGAGTCCCGGATGAGATCCTGGACGTCACGAGGAGTTCTGGAATGGTCCGGAGGTGAAGAATTATATATAGGAAGTCCAGTTTCGGCCACCGGGAAAGTTTCGGGGGTTATCGGTATTGTACCGGGACCACCGGAAGGGTCCCCGGGGTCCACCGGGTGGGGCCACCTATCCCGGAGGGCCCCATGGGATGAAGTGGGAGGGGAACCAGCCCCTGGTGGGCTGGTGCGCCCCCATGGGCCTCTCCCTGCGCCTAGGGTTGGAAACCCTGGGGGTGGGGGGCGCCCCACCTTACTTGGGGGGCAAGTTCCCCCCCTTGGCCGCCGCCCCCCATGTAGATGGGATCCCCAGGGCCGGCGCCCCCCCAGGGGGCCTATATATAGTGGGGGGAGGGAGGGCAGCAGTACACTAGCCCCTGGCACCTGCCTCTCCCTCCCGTGACACCTCTCCCTCCCGCTTGCGCTTGGCGAAGCCCTGCCGGGATCCCCGTTACTTCCACGACCACGCCATCGTGCTGATGGATGTCCATCAACCTCTCCTTCCCCCTTGCTGGATCAAGAAGGAGGAGACGTCGCTGCTCCGTACGTGTGTTGAACGCAGAGGTGCCGTCCGTTCGGCGCTCGGTCATCGGTGATTTGGATCACGACGAGTACGACTCCATCAACCCCGTTCACTTGAACGCTTCCGCTCGCGATCTACAAGGGTATGTAGATGAACTCCTCTCTCTCTTGTTGCTAGATGACTCCATAGATTGATCTTGGTGATGCGTAGAAAATTTTAAATTTCTGCTACGATCCCCAACAGTGGTATCAGAGCCAGGCCTATGCGTAGTTTCTATGCACGAGTAGAACACAAACTTGTTGTGGGCGTAGATGTTGTCAATTTTTCTTGCCACTACTAGTCTTATCTTGTTTCGATAACATCGTGGGATGAAGCGGCCCGGACCGACCTTACACGTACGCTTACGTGAGACAGGTTCCACCGACTGACATGCACTAGTTGCATAAGGTGGCTAGCGGGTGTCTGTCTCTCCCACTTTAGTCGGAACGGATTCGATGAAAAGGGTCCTTATGAAGGGTAAATAGAAATTGGCATATCACACTGTGGTTTTACTAGGTAAGAAACGTTCTTGCTAGAAACCTATAGAAGCCACGTAAATACATGCAACAACAATTAGAGGACGTCTAACTTGTTTTTGCAGCATGTGCCTTGTGATGTGATATGGCCAAAAGGATGTGATGAATGAGATATATGTGATGTATGAGATTGATCATGTTCTTGTAATAGGAATCACGACTTGCATGTCGATGAGTATGACAACCGGCAGGAGCCATAGGAGTTGTCTTTATTTTTTTGTATGACCTGCGTGTCATTGAATAACACCATGTAAATTACTTTGCTTTATTGCTAAACACGTTAGCCATAGAAGTAGAAGTAATCTTGGCGTGACAACTTCATGAAGACACGATGATGGAGATCATGATGATGGAGATCATGGTGTCATGCCGGTGACGAAGATGATCATGGCGCCCCGAAGATGGAGATCAAAGGAGCAAAATGATATTGGCCATATCATGTCACTATTTGATTGCATGTGATGTTTATCATGTTTTACATCTTATTTGCTTAGAACGACGGTAGCTTAAATAAGATGATCCCTCGCAATAATTTCAATAAAGTGTTCCCCCTAACTGTGCACCGTTGCGAAGGTTCGTTGTTTCGAAGCACCACGTGATGATCGGGTGTGATAGATTCTAAAGTTCGCATACAATGGGTGTTGACGAGCCTAGCATGTACAGACATGGCCTCGGAACACACGCAATACACTTAGGTTGACTTGACGAGCCTAGCATGTACAGACATGGCCTCAGAACACGGAAGACCGAAAGGTCGAGCAAGAATCGTATAGAAGATACGATCAACATGGAGATGTTCACCGATGTTGACTAGTCCGTCTCACGTGATGATCGGACACGGCCTAGTTGACTCGGATCATGTTTCACTTAGATGACTAGAGGGATGTCTATCTGAGTGGGAGTTCATTGAATAATTTGATTAGATGAACTTAATTATCATGAACATAGTCTAAAATCTTTACAATATGTCTTGTAGATCAAATGGCCCACGTTGCCCTCAACTTTAACGCGTTCCTAGAGAAAACCAAGCTGAAAGATGATGGCAGCAACTATACGGACTGGGTCCGGAACCTGAGGATCATCCTCATAGCTGCCAAGAAAGATTATGTCCTAGAAGCACCGCTAGGTGAAGCACCCATCCCAGAGAACCAAGACGTTATGAACGCTTGGCAATCACGTGCTGATGATTACTCCCTCGTTCAGTGCGGCATGCTTTACAGCTTAGAACCGGGGCTCCAAAAGCGTTTTGAGCAACACGGAGCATATGAGATGTTCGAAGAGCTGAAAATGGTTTTCCAAGCTCATGCCTGGGTCGAGAGATATGAAGTCTACGACAAGTTCTTCAGTTGTAAGATGGAGGAAAACAGTTCTGTCAGTGAGCACATACTCAAAATGTCTGGGTTGCACAACCGCTTGACTCAGCTGGGAGTTAATCTCCCGGATGACGCGGTCATTGACAGAATCCTTCAGTCGCTTCCACCAAGCTACAAGAGCTTTGTGATGAACTTCAATATGCAGGGGATTGAAAAGACCATTCCTGAGGTATATTCAATGCTGAAATCAGCGGAGGTGGAGATCAGAAAGGAACATCAAGTGTTGATGGTGAATAAAACCACTAAGTTCAAGAAAGGCAAGGATAAGAAGAACTTCAAGAAGGACGGCAAGGGAGTTGCCGCACCTGGTAAGCCAGTTGCCGGGAAGAAGCCAAAGAATGGACCCAAGCCTGAGACTGAGTGCTTTTATTGCAAGGGAAGTGGCCACTGGAAGCAGAACTGCCCCAAATACTTAGCGGACAAGAAGGCCGGAAACACCAAAGGTATATGTGATATACATGTAATTGATGTGTACCTTACCAGTACTCGTAGTAGCTCCTGGGTATTTGATACCGGTGCGGTTGCTCATATTTGTAACTCAAAATAGGAGCTGCGGAATAAGCGGAGACTGGCGAAGGACGAGGTGACGATGCGCGTCGGGAATGGTTCCAAGGTCGATGTGATCGTCGTCGGCACGCTACCTCTACATTTACCTACGGTATTAGTTTTAAACCTCAATAATTGTTATTTAGTGCCAGCTTTGAGCATGAACATTGTATCAGGATCTCGTTTAATTCGAGATGGCTACTCATTTAAATCCGAGAATAATGGTTGTTCTATTTATATGAGAGATATGTTTTATGGTCATGCCCCGCTGGTTAATGGTTTATTCTTAATGAATCTCGAACGTGATGTTACACATATTCATAGTGTGAATACCAAAAGATGTAAAGTTGATAACGATAGTCCCACATACTTGTGGCACTGCCGCCTTGGTCACATTGGTGTCAAGCGCATGAAGAAGCTCCATGCAGATGGACTTTTGGAGTCTCTTGATTACGAATCATTTGACACGTGCGAACCATGCCTCATGGGTAAGATGACCAAGACTCCGTTCTCCGGAACAATGGAGCGAGCAACCAACTTATTGGAAATCATACATACCGATGTGTGCGGTCCAATGAGTGTTGAGGCTCGCGGAGGCTATCGTTATGTTCTCACTCTCACTGATGACTTGAGTAGATATGGGTATGTCTACCTAATGAAACACAAGTCTGAGACCTTTGAAAAGTTCAAGGAATTTCAGAATGAGGTGGAGAATCAACGTGACCGAAAGATAAAGTTCTTACGATCAGATCGTGGGGGAGAATATCTAAGTCACAAATTTGGTACGCACTTAAGGAAATGTGGAATCGTTTCACAACTCACGCCGCCTGGAACACCTCAGCGAAACGGTGTGTCCGAACGTCGTAATCGCACTCTATTGGATATGGTGCGATCTATGATGTCTCTTACCGATCTACCGGTCTCGTTTTGGGGCTATGCTTTAGAGACTGCCGCATTCACTTTAAATAGGGCTCCGTCAAAATCCGTTGAGACGACACCGTATGAATTATGGTTTGGGAAGAAACCTAAGCTGTCGTTTCTAAAAGTTTGGGGATGCGATGCTTATGTCAAGAAACTTCAACCTGAAAAGCTCGAACCCAAGTCGGAGAAATGCGTCTTCATAGGATACCCCAAGGAAACCATTGGGTATACCTTCTACCTCAGATCCAGAGGCAAGATCTTTGTTGCCAAGAACGGGTCTTTTCTGGAGAAAGAGTTTCCCTCGAAAGAAATAAGTGGGAGGAAAGTGGAACTTGATGAGGTGATAGTCACCCCTTCCGAACCAGAAAGTAGCGCAGCGCGGGAAGATGTTCCTGTGGTGCCTACACCGACTGGGAAGGAAGTTAATAATGATGATCATGAAGCTTCGGATCAAGTTACTGCTGAACTTCGTAGGTCCACAAGGACACGTTCCGCACCAGAGTGGTACGGCAACCCTGTCCTGGAAATGATGTTGTTAGACAACGGTGAACCTTCGAACTATGAAGAAGCAATGGCGGGCCCAGACTCCAACAAATGGCTAGAAGCCATGAAATCCGAGATAGGATCCATGTATGAAAACGAAGTATGGACTTTGACTGACTTGCCCGATGATCGGCGAGCCATAGAAAATAAATGGATCTTTAAGAAGAAGACAGACGCGGATGGTAATGTGACCATCTATAAGGCTCGACTTGTCGCTAAGGGTTATCAACAAGTTCAAGGGGTTGACTACGATGAGACTTTCTCACCCGTAGCGAAGCTGAAGTCTGTCCGAATCATGTTAGCAATTGCCGCATTCTATGATTATGAGATATGGCAAATGGACGTCAAAACGGCATTCCTTAACGGCTTTCTTAAGGAAGAATTGTATATGATGCAGCCGGAAGGTTTTGTCGATCCTAAGAATGCTAACAAGGTATGCAAGCTCCAGTGCTCCATCTATGGGCTGGTGCAAGCATCTCGGAGTTGGAACATTCGATTTGATGAGATGATCAAAGCGTTTGGGTTTACACAGACTTATGGAGAAGCCTGTGTTTACAAGAAAGTGAGTGGGAGCTCTGTAGCATTTCTCATATTATATGTGGATGACATACTATTGATGGGAAATGATATAGAATTCTCGGAAAGTATAAAGGCCACTTGAATAAGTGTTTTTCAATGAAGGACCTTGGAGAAGCTGCTTATATATTAGGCATCAAGATCTATAGAGATAGATCAAGACGCCTCATTGGTCTTTCACAGAGTACGTACCTTGACAAGATATTGAAGAAGTTCAATATGGATCAGTCCAAGAAGGGGTTCTTGCCTGTATTGCAAGGTGTGCAATTGAGCATGGCTCAATGCCCGACCACGGCAGAAGATAGAGAAAAGATGAGTGTCATCCCCTATGCCTCGGCCATAGGGTCTATTATGTATGACATGCTGTGTACCAGACCTGATGTAAACCTTGCCGTAAGTTTGGTAGGAAGGTACCAAAGTAATCCCGGCATGGAACACTGGACAGCGGTCAAGAATTCCTGAAGTACCTGAAAAGGACTAAGGATATGTTTCTCGTATATGGAGGTGACGAAGAGCTTGTCGTAAAGGGTTACGTCGACGCTAGCTTCGACACAAATCTGGATGACTCTAAGTCACAAACCGGATACGTGTATATTTTGAATGGAGGGGCAGTAAGCTGGTGCAGTTGCAAGCAAAGCATCATGGCGGGATCTACATGTGAAGCGGAGTACATGGCAGCCTCAGAGGCAGCGCAAGAAGCAATCTGGATGAAGGAGTTCATTACCGACCTAGGGGTGATTCCCAATGCGTCGGGCCCGATGACTCTCTTCTGTGACAACACTGGAGCTATTGCCCTTGCCAAGGAGCCCAGGTTTCACAGGAAGACCAGGCATATCAAGCGTTGCTTCAACTCCATTCGTGAAAGTGTTCAAAATGGAGACATAGATATTTGTAAAGTACATACAGACCTGAATGTAGCAGATCCATTGACTAAACCTCTCCCTAGAGCAAAACATGATCAACACCAGAACCCTATGGGTGTTCAATTCATCACAATGTAACTAGATTATTGACTCTAGTGCAAGTGGGAGACTATTGGAAATATGCCCTAGAGGCAATAATAAAATGGTTATTATTATATTTCCTTGTTCATGATAATTGTCAATTGTTCATGCTATAATTGTGTTATCCGGAAATCGTAATACATGTGTGAATACATAGACCACAACGTGTCCCTAGTAAGCCTCTAGTTGACTAGCTCGTTGATCAACAGATAGTCATGGTTTCCTGACTATGGACATTGGATGTCATTGATAACGGGATCACATCATTAGGAGAATGATGTGATGGACAAGACCCAATCCTAAGCATAGCACTAAGATCGTGTAGTTCGTTTGCTAGAGCTTTTCCAATTGTCAAGTATCATTTCCTTAGACCATGAGATGGTGCAACTCCCGGATACCGTAGGAGTGCTTTGGGTGTGCCAAACGTCACAACGTAACTGGGTGGCTATAAAGGTGCACTACGGGTATCTCCGAAAGTGTCTGTTGGGTTGGCACGAATCGAGACTGGGATTTGTCACTCCGTTTGACGGAGAGGTATCTCTGGGCCCACTCGGTAATGCATCATCATAATGAGCTCAATGTGACCAAGTGTTTGGTCACGGGATCATGCATTACGGTACGAGTAAAGTGACTTGCCGGTAACGAGATTGAACGAGGTATTGGGATACCGATGATCGAATCTCGGGCAAGTAACGTACTGATTGACAAAGGGAATTGTATACGGGATTGATTGAATCCTCGACATCGTGGTTCATCCGATGAGATCATCGTGGAACATGTGGGAGCTAACATGGGTATCTAGATCCCGCTGTTGGTTATTGACCGGAGAGTCATCTCGGTCATGTCTGCATGTCTCCCGAACCCATAGGGTCTACACACTTAAGGTTCGGTGACGCTAGGGTTGTAGAGATATTAGTATGCGGAAATCCGAAAGTTGTTCGGAGTCCCGGATGAGATCCCAGACGTCACGAGGAGTTCCGGAATGGTCCGGAGGTGAAGAATTATATATAGGAAGTCCAGTTTCGGCCACCGGGAAAGTTTCGGGGGTTATCGGTATTGTACCGGGACCACCGGAAGGGTCCCGGGGGTCCACCGGGTGGGGCCACCTATCCCGGAGGGCCCTATGGGCTGAAGTGGGAGGGGAACCAGCCCCTGGTGGGCTGGTGCGCCCCCCATGGGCCTCCCCCTGCGCCTAGGGTTGGAAACCCTGGGGGTGGGGGCGCCCCACCTGACTTGGGGGGCAAGTTCCCCCCCTTGGCCGCCGCCCCCCATGTAGATGGGATCCCCAGGGCCGGCGCCCCCCCAGGGGGCCTATCTATAGTGGGGGGAAGGGAGGGCAGCAGTACCCTAGCCCCTGGCGCCTCCCTCTCCCTCCCGTGACACCTCTCCCTCCCGCTTGGGCTTGGCGAAGCCCTGCCGGGATCCCCGCTACTTCCACCACCACGCCGTCGTGCTGCTGGATCTCCATCAACCTTTCCTTCCCCCTTGCTGGATCAAGAAGGAGGAGACATCGCTGCTCCATACGTGTGTTGAACGCGGAGGTGCTGTCCGTTCGGCTCTCGGTCATCGGTGATTTGGATCACGACGAGTACGACTCCATCAACCCCGTTCACTTGAACGCTTCCGCTCGCGATCTACAAGGGTATGTAGATGCACTCCTCTCTCTCGTTGCTAGATGACTCCATAGATTGATCTTGGTGATGCGTAGAAAATTTTAAATTTCTGCTACAATCCCCAACACCTTCTGCTTCTTCTTCAGAGCAGTTGGATGAAGAAATTGAAGCGGATGCAATCCCTTCAATCCCAATCATCTCATCGCCCATGCCTCAGTTCATTGCTGAAGAGGCTGGCGTTCAAGAAATGAGTGATGAAGAAGAGCGTGTGGACATTGGAAGCACTACTCCAGTGATGAACGATGACTTTTGGGAAAGTCAGCACCCCAATTGTCCTCTGTTCACACCTCTACAACAAATTCCTTAGTCCCCAGTTGAAACTGATGTTCAAATGGGATCCCAAGAACCTCGCGACACCCCGTCTGTCCATAAAGAGATTCCAGCCACTAGTGCTGATGAAATTGTAAATGAAGAATTGAAGACCCAGGCTGCCACTGAAGAAACTGAAATTCCTCAGCCTGTGGATCCTGAGATTGCGATTCCTGAGGTGGTGATGCAATTGACCGATACTCCTCAGCCCAAGCCAAAGGATCCCTTCTCAAAGAAGCATAAATTCAAGGCTAATGACTTCTTCGGTGAGCATGTGTTCTTCACAGAGTATAATCCATATGACTCTGCTCATCTTAGAAGGAAGCATTTCTGGACTGCCAGCCAAGCCAATTTCTATTCTTCACTGCTTTTCAACAAAGACAAAGTCTTCGACGAGCATATTCCTCATGTGGACATGGAATCACTGCCTTGCTTCACCCCAGTACTCAGTGTGCTTCATGATGCAGGACTGCTCAACTTTTGCACTGACATTGTTGATTGGAATGAAGAGCTAATTCTTCAGTTCTATGCAACACTGCACATCACAGGAGATGCTAACGATGTGAACTCTTGGGTATTGGACTGGATGACCGAAAATACTCACTACAAAGCACCGGCCTCTGAATTGCTTCATGCCCTGCCTGTCAGTCCTCCCCTTGAAGGTGCTTGTTGCCTGTACCATGAACCTGAACTTACTGCTCATTACATGCAAGTACTGATGAAGCCGCTGAAGCCCGGTCAAGCCCCAAGGACCAAATTCCTCATGAAGGAATTGCTATATGTGCCAAGGACTGTCTATCGCATTCTGACGAAGACATTGAGTCCTGTCAAAGGCCACGACTCGACTGATGAGGAAGTCGTTGGCATCATGAAGAATCTGCTATGCAATATCATGCATGGCATTCCTGTCAACTATCATGATTTCTTCATGAGGACTCTGGCAAATGTTGCACTCTCTCCGTTTGAGTTGAAGCCTTGTGCTTCTTGGATTATGAGATTCCTCAGAACAAGGTCTTCACTCAACTACAAGGATGATTTTCAAAATCCTCAGCTACTTGCCCCCCATTGAAGTCCTCAAACGGACATTTACCTCAGCTGATGAAAAGGGCAAGACCGCTCCAGTTATCGATGAAGGCATTCGTCCATTGGATGGTCAGTTCCGCAAAGCTGCATCTTACTCCACCAATGATGACTCTGACGCACAAGCTTCAAAGCCAAATCCTCAAGCCACAGCTCCAAGGGTGATGACTGATCGTGAGCTTCTCCTCAGTCTTCACCAGAAGGTCGATCGCAACCACAAATGGGTTAAGCGTTAGTTTGGTTCAATTCTTCACAACATGACTGCTACACACAATGCAGTGAAGAAAAACCATTACTACCTCCATGAAGTCTTCGGTCGCACCTGGGTTGTTCTGTCACATCTGTATGGTGAAGAAGATCTGAAGCAAATGGGTCTCAAGCAGGACTTTGACTGGTCTCAACCACCAGTGAAGAAATTCAAGAAGGTCAAAGTTCCCTCCTTGGTGGCCAGCTCATATTCTTCATCACGTGACATTGACGAGCATGAAAACTTGGACGACACTGCGGCATGCCCTACAACAACAAACGACCCCAACAACATTGGCGCTCCTCCTTCAACATGACATTCTTCAGGGGCGTTAGTCCTCATTTTCGATCCTTTTGGTCATTCGATGACAAAGGGGGAGAATTTTGAGTTAGTCTTCAAGCGGGTCTACATATATGGGCATTTTTTTTCTAAGTTACAACTCTCATTCTTTTGAAGACTTTCCTGGATCGAGTTGTAAACTTAAACTCTATGGTGGTCTGATACTTTTGTTGTGTTCTTCTGCATGCTTATTCCTCGTTAATGTTAATGCACGCATGCTGAATTACATCAGTCACCATATTTCATGCATTTCAAATTCTTCACATTATATGTCAAATGCGTGTATGAATTACAAGATATAGGGGGAGATCTCCATGATTCTATTCTTCAAGTGTGCATTGCTTCAAAAGCTAATTCCTCACTATGCACATCTTCAGGGGGAGTTCTTCTATATCTTGCAATCAAATTCCTCAATTTCAGTATTCACACTTCATATGTTTATCCCCGTTGAAAACTTAACCTATATTGTCATCAATCACCAATAAGGGGGAGATTGTAAGTGCATCTAGTGCCCCTTAGTGATTTTGGTGTATTGAAGACTTATAGGTTAAGAGACTGATGCGTTTGTGAGTGTACACAGGTCTATAAGTCTATGAGGAGTTTGATATTTACAGAGAAAGTCGACCCCTAAAAATGAAGTTCTTCGACTGAAGACTTTGGATTTCTAAAGACTTTCTGAAGACTTTGAAAGTGAAGAAATTGGTGTGATCCTGAAGACTTGGTATTCATTCGAGGAACATGAAGCGTGAAGAATTTGGTTTTCATAGTTTCATTTTCTCTTTCTTGAGTCATAGGAAACACCGTACTATTAAAGGGGGTCGAGGAAATACTAAGGAAAAATTTCCATGTGATGCTCAACTCAAAATCCTACACCTACCAATCCCTTCGAGTGAAGCCATTGGAAATCTCATACAGTTCAGTCAATTTCTTCAGTGATAGAGACGACGCTCTTCTGGTCTCTGAGGAATTTGTTCTGACTGAGGAGTTAGGAATTCGCCAGTGCGGATTGCCTACAAGTGAGGAACATGATAGCCCTGAGGAATTTGATAGTCAAATTCCCGACCGTTGCTGTGCTATGCGCCAGTTGTCCCAAAATATCTACCCACCTAACGGTCATATCATTGAAGGGCATTTATGTCTTATCATGTCGGGCTGCTCCCTAGGCTATAAATAGCCGCCCCCTACAACCACTAGTTGGCTAGCTGCTCCGAGAGAAATTGACACTTGTCATTTGAGAGCATCCCATCCTCCGAGGACTTTGAGCGAAAATCATCAAGTGAGGAAAACCCAAACCCAAACACCTACAAACCCAAAGTGATTGAGCATCACTGAAGAGATTGATCCTGCGTGGATCCGACGCTTGTTACCTTTGAAGACTGTGCATCTTCCAGACGGTTAGGCGTCATGGTCTAGAGCATCCAAGAGGAAACTGTGGATCACCGAGTGACCGAGTTTGTGAAGGTTTGGAAGTCACCTGAAGACTTACCACGAGTGATTGGGCGAGGTCTGTGTGACTTTAGCTCAAGGATAATACGGTGAGGACTGTGTGTCCTCAGGTTTAAATACCTAGCCGCTCCAACCAGACGTACAACTGTCACAGCAGTTGGAACTGGTCTACCAAATCATTGTCTTCACCAAGCCTACTAGTTCTATTTCCTCAACTCTTTCATTTCCTCATTACTGTGTTGTGTGCTTGTTCATATCTGTTTGAAGACTTTGACTGAAGACTTTCTCAATTTCCTCAGTTCAATTTCTTCAGTCTGTTTGTCTTCATCCTGTTTTATCCCGTGCTTACGCTTCCTGTACTTTGTGCGTCTTTACATTTCATCATGATGACCATGCTTATGTTCTGTTATGTTTGCATCTGAGTACTTATTCCGCTGCAAGTAGTTCTTCGCTTAGGAATTTCCTCACCCTGAAATTCCTCAGTGAAGAATTCATAAAAATCGCATATTCACCCCCCCTCTAGTCGATATAACGCACTTTCAGTGAACATAGAGCTTATCACACCCGATCATCACGTGGTGTCTCGGCACGAAGAACTGTCGCAACGGTGCATACTCAGGGAGAACACTTATACCTTGAAATTTTAGTAAGGGATCATCTTATGAAAGCTACCGTCGTACTAAGCAAAATAAGATGAATAAAAGATAAACATCACATGCAATCAACATAAGTGATATGATATGGCCATCATCATCTTGTGCCTTTGATCTCCATCTCCAAAGCACCGTCATGATCACCATCGTCACCGGCGCGACACCTTGATCTCCAACGTAGCATCATTGTCTTCTCGCCAACTATTGCTTCTACGACTATCGCTACCGCTTAGTGATAAAGTAAAAACAATTACAGGGCGATTGCATTGCATACAATAAAGCGACAACCATATGGCCCCTGCCAGTTGCCGATAACTCTGTTACAAAACATGATCATCTCATACAATAAAATTTAGCATAATGTCTTGACCATATCACAGCACAACATGCCCTGCAAAAACAAGTTAGACGTCCTCTACTTTGTTGTTGCAAGTTTTACGTGGCTGCTACGGGCTGAGCAAGAACCGTTCTTACCTACGCATCAAAAACCACAACGATTTTTCGTCAAGTGTGTTGTTTTAACCTTCAATAAGGACCGGGCATAGCCACACTCGATTCAACTAAAGTTGGAAACAGACACCCACTAGCCACCTGTGTGCGAAGCACGTCGGCAGAACCAGTCTCGCGTAAGCATACGCGTAATGTCGGTCTGGACCGCTTCATCCAACAATACCGCCGAATCAAAGTATGACATGCTGGTAAGCAGTATGACTATTATCGCCCACAACTCTTTGTGTTCTACTCATGCATATAACATCTACACATAGACCTGGCTCGGATACCAATGTTCGGGAACGTAGTAATTTCAAAAAAATTCCTACGCACACGCAAGATCCATCTAGGTGATGCATAGCAACGAGAGGGGAGAGTGTTGTCCACGTACCATCATAGACCGAAAGTGGAAGCATTATGACAACGCGGTTGATGTAGTCGCATGTCTTCACGATCCGACCGACCCTAGTACCGAAAGTATGGAACCTCCGCGATCTGCACACATTCAGCTCGGTGACGTCCCATGAACTCTAGATCCAGCTGAGGTCGAGGGAGAGTTTCGTGAGCATGATGGCGTGATGAGGTGATGATGAAGTTACCGACGCAGGGCTTCGCCTAAGCACTACAACAATATGACCGAGGTGGAAATCTGTGGAGGGGGGCACCGCACACGGCTAAAAAATCAACTTGTGTGTCTATGGGGTGCCCTCCTCCCTCGTATATAAAGGAGTGGAGGAGGGGAGGGCCGGCCCTCTCTATGGCGCGTCCAAGGGGGAGTCCTACTCCCACCGGGAGTAGGATTCCCCCCTTCCCTAGTTGGAGTAGGAGAGGAAGGAAGGAGGAGAGAGGGAGAAGGAAAGGGGGCCCGGCCCCCAACCCCAATTCGGATTGGGCTTGGGGGGGGGGGGCGCCCCCACCTTGGCCGCCTCCTCCTCTCTCCCACTAAGGCCCAATAAGGCCCATATACTCCCCGGGGGGGGGGGGGGTTCCGGTAACCTCCCGGTACTTCGGTAAATGCCCGAACTCATCCGGAACCATTCCGATGTCCAAACATAGCCATCCAATATGTTGATATTTATGTCTCGACCATTTCGAGACTCCTCGTCGTGTCCGTGATCACATCCGGGACTCCGAACAACCTTTGGTACATCAAAACACATAAACTCATAATACCAATCGTCACCGAACGTTAAGTGTGCGGACCCTACGGGTTCGAGAACTATGTCGACATGACTGAGACTCATCTCCGGTCAATAACCAATAGCAGAACCTGGATGCTCATATTGGTTCCTACATATTCTACGAAGATCTTTATCGGTCAAATCGCATAACAACATATGTTGTTCCCTTTGTCATCGGTATGTTACTTGCCCGAGATTCGATCGTCAGTATCTCAATACCTAGTTCAATATCGTTACCCGCAAGTCTCTTTACTCGTTCCGTAATGCATCATCCTGCAACTAACTCATTAGTCACATTGCTTGCAAGGCTTATAGTGATGTGCATTACAGAGAGGGCCCAGAGATACCTCTCCGATATTCGGAGTGACAAATCCAAATCTCGATCTATGCCAACTCAACAAACACCATCGGAGAAACCTGTAGAGCATCTTTATAATAACCCAGTTACGTTGTGACGTTTGATAGCACACTAAGTGTTCCTCCGGTATTCAGGAGTTGCATAGTCTCATAGTCATAGGAACATGTATAAGTCATGAAGAAAGCAATAGCAACAAACTAAATGATCAAGTGCTAAGCTAACGGAATGGGTCAAGTAAATCACATCATTCTCTAATGATGTGATCCCGTTAATCAAATGACAACTCATGTCTATGACTAGGAAACTTAACCATCTTTGATTCAACGAGCTAGTCAAGTAGAGGCATACTAGTGACACTCTATTTGTCATGTATTCACACATGTACTAAGTTTCCGGTTAATACAATTCTAGCATGAATAATAAACATTTATCATGATATAAGGAAATATAAATAACAACTTTATTATTGCCACTAGGGCATATTTCCTTCAGGAACTCATCTACTACTACGCCCCCCTTGCTAGATCACGAAGGCGAGGACGTCATCGAGCTGAACGTGTGCTGAACGCGGAGGTGCCGTATGTTCGTACTTGATCGGGACGGATCGTGAAGGTGTATGACTACATCAACGGTGTTGATAAAACGCTTCCTCTTAATTAGCGATCTTCAAGGGTATGAAGATGCTCCCCCTCGCGTAGCTATGTATCTCCATGGATAGATCTTGCATGTGCATAGAAATTTTTTGTTTTCCATGCAACGTTTCCCAATAGTGGCATCCGAGTACAACACAAAGAGTTGTGGGCAGTGATAGTCATACTGCTTACCACCAACGTCTTAGTTTGATTCGGCGGTATTGTTGGATGAAGCGGCCCGGACCAACCTTACATGACCATGTTCATGAGACCGGTTCCACCGACAGACATGCAACTTGTTTTGCATAAAGGTGGCTGGTGGGTGTCTGTTTCTCCTACTTTAGTTGAATCAAATTTGACTATGGCCGGTCCTTGAAGAAGGTTAAAACAGCAAACTTGATGAATCACCGTTGGGGTTTTTGTGTAGGTAAGAACGGTTCTTGCTAGAAGCCCGTAGCAGCCACGTAAAACTTGCAACAACAAAGTAGAGGACGTCTAACTTGTTTTTGCAGGGCATGTTGTGATGTGATATGGCCAAGATGATGTGCTATATGTTGGTGTATGAGATGATCATGTTTTGTAATATCGACAATCGGCAGGAGCCTTAGGGTTGTCTCTTTATTGTATGAAATGCAAGCGCCATGTAATTGCTTTACTTTATTGCTATGTGTTAGCAATAGCTGTAGAAGCAATAGTTGGCGAGATGACCCCGACGCAACGATGGAGATCAAGGTGTCGAGCCGGGACGATGGAGATCATGACGATGCTTTGGAGATGGAGATCAAAAGCACAAGATGATGATGGCCATATCATGTCACATATTTTGATTGTATGTGATGTTTATCCTTTATGCATCTTATTTTGCTTAGAATGGCCGTAGCATTATAAGATGATCCCTTCACTAAATTTCAAGATAAAAATGTTCTCCCCAAGTATGCACCGTTGCCAAAGTTCGTTGTTTCTAAGCACCTCGTGATGATCGGGTTTGATAGACTCTACGTTCACATACACGGGTGTAAGACAGTTTTGCACATGCAGAATACTTGGGTTAAACTTGACGAGCCTAGCATGTACAGACATGGTCTCGGAACACTGGAGACCGAAAGGTAGAACATGAGTCATATAGTAGATATGATCAACATGAAGATGTTCACCATTGATGACTACTCCATCTCACGTGATGATCGGACATAGTTAGTTGATTTGGATCATGTATCACTTAGACAACTTGAGAGATGTTGATTTAAGTGGGAGTTCATTAGCAATTTAATTATTTGAACTAAAATTCATCATGAACATAGTCAAAATGTCTTTGCAAATTATGTTGTAGATAAATAGCTCGCGATTTTTGATATGTTCCAAGAGAAAACAAAGTTGAAAGATGATGGTAGCAATAATGCGGACTAGGTCCGTGATCTGAGGATGTTCCTCATTGATGCACAGAAGAATTATGTCCTTGACGCACCGCTAGGTGACATACCTATTGCAGGAGCTGATGCAGATGTTATGAACGTTTGGCAAGCTCGATCTGATGACTACTTGATAGTTTAGTGCACCCTTCTTTACGGCTTAGAATCGGGGCTCCGAAGACGTTTTGAACGTCATGGAACATATGAGATATTCCGAGAGATGAAATTGGTATTTCAGGCTCATGCCCGTGTTGACAGGTATGAGACCTCTGGCAAGTACTTTGCCTACAAGATGGAGGAGAATATCTCAGCCAGTGAGCATATGCTCAGAATGACTGGGTACTACAATCACTTGAATCAAGTGGGAGTTAATCTTCCAGATAAGATAGTGATTGACAAAGTTCTCTGCTACCTCTTGAGCACTGCGTTGGTTTTTCCCTTGAAGAGGAAAGGGTGATGTAGCAAAGTAGCGTAAGTATTTCCCTCAGTTTTTGAGAACCAAGGTATCACTCCAGTAGGTGACTACACACAAGTCACCTCGTACCTACACAAACAAATAAGAACCTTGCAACCAACGCGATAAAGGGGTTGTCAATCCCTTAACGGCCACTTGCAAAAGTGAGATCTGATAGAGATAATAAGATAAATATTTTTGGTATTTTTTATGATATAGATTGAAAGTAAAGATTGCAAAGTAAAATAGATTGGAAACTTATATGATAGAGAATAGACCCGGGGGCCATAGGTTTCACTAGTGGCTTCTCTCAAGATAGCATAAGTATTACGGTGGGTGAACAAATTACTGTCGAGCAATTGATAGAAAAGTGCATAATTATGAGAATATCTAGGCATGATCATGTATATAGGCATCACGTCCGCGACAAGTAGACCGAAACGATTCTGCATCTACTACTATTACTCCACACATCGACCACTATCCAGCATGCATCTAGAGTATTAAGTTCATAAGAACAGAGTAACGCATTAGGCAAGATGACATGATGCAGAGGGATAAACTCAAGCAATATGATATAAACCCCATCTTTTTATCCTCGATGGCAACAATACAATATTTGTCGTTTCCCTTTCTGTCACTGGGATCGAGCAATGCAAGATTGAACCCAAAGCTAAGCACTTCTCCCATTGCAAGAAAGATCAATCTAGTAGGCCAAACCAAACTGATAATTCGAAGAGACTTGCAAAGATAACAAATCATACATAAAAGAATTCAGAGAAGATTCAAATATTGTTCATAGATAATCTTGATCATAAACCCACAATTCATCGGATCTCGACAAACACACCACAAAAAGAGTTACATCGAATAGATCTCCAAGAAGGTCGAGGAGAACTTTGTATTGAGATCTAAAGAGAGTGAAGAAGCCATCTAGCTAATAACGATGGACCCGAAGGTCTGTGGTAAACTACTGACACATCATCGGAGAGGCTATGGTGTTGATGTAGAAGCCCTCCGTGATCGATCCCCCCTCCGGCGGAGCGCCGGAAAAGGCCCCAAGATGGGATCTCACGGGTACAGAAGGTTGCGGCGGTGGAAATAGGGTTTCGTGCTGCTCCTGGATGTTTTCGGGGTATATGGGTATATATAGGAGGAAGAAGTAGGTCGGTGGAGCTACGAGGGGCCCACGAGGGTGGGGGGCACGCCTAGGGGGGCAGGCGCGCCTCCCTGCCTCGTGGCCTCCTTGCTTCTTTCTTGACGTCCACTCCAAGTCCCCTGGATCATGTTTGTTCCAAAACTAACTCTCCTGAAGGTTTCATTCCATTTGGACTCTGTTTGATATTCCTTTTCCTGCGAAACACTCAAATAGGCAAAAAAAAGCAGCAATTTGCACTGGGCCTTCAGTTAGTAGGTTAGTCCCAAAAATAATATAAAAGTGCTTAGTAAAGCCCATTAAACATCCAAAACAGATAATATAATAGCATGGAACAATAAAAAATTATAGATACGTTGGAGACGTATCAAGCATCCCCAAGCTTAATTCCTGCTCGTCCTCGAGTAGGTAAATGATAAAAACAGAATTTTTGATGTGGAATGCTACCTAGCATATTTCTCAATGTAATTTTCTTTATTGCGGCATGAATGTTCAGATCCGTAAGATTCAAGATAAAAGTTTAATGTTGACATAAAAATAATAATACTTCAAGCATACTAACAAAGCAATCATGTCTTCTCAAAATAACATGGACAAAGAAAGTTATCCCTACAAAATCATATACTCTGGCTATGCCCTATCTTCATCACACAAAGTATTTAATCATGCACAACCCCGATGACAAGCCAAGCAATTGTTTCATACTTTTGATGTTCTCAAACTTTCTCAATCTTCACGCAATACATGAGCGTGAGCCATGGACATTGCACTATATGTGGAATAGAATGGTGGTTGTGGAGAAGACAAAAAGGAGAAGATAGTCTCACATCAACTAGGCGTATCAACGGGTTATGTAGATGCCCATCAATAGATATCAATGTGATAGAGTAGGGATTGCCATGCAACGGATGCACTAGAGCTATAAGTGTATGAAAGCTCAACAAAAGAAACTAAGTGGGTGTGCATCCAACTCGCTTGCTCATGAAGACCTAGGGCATTTTGAGGAAGCCCATCATTGGAATATACAAGCCAAGTTCTATAATGTAAAATTCCCACTAGTATATGAAAGTGACAACATAGGAGACTCTCTATTATGAAGATCATGGTGCTACTTTGAAGCACAAGTGTGGCAAAAGGATAGTAACATTGTCCCTTCTCTCTTTTTTCTCGTTTTTTTATTTGGGCCTTTTTCTCTTTTTTATGGCCTCTTTTTTTCTTTTCTTTTCTTTTTTTCGTCCGGAGTCTCATCCCGACTTGTGGGGGAATCATAGTCTCCATCATCCTTTCCTCACTTGGGACAATGCTCTAATAATGATGATCATCACACTTTTATTTACTTACAACTCAATACTTAGAACAAAATATGACTCTATGTGAATGCCTCCGGCGGTGTACCGGGGTATGCGATGAATCAAGAGTGACATGTATGAAAGAATTATGAAGGTGGCTTTGCCACAAATACGATGTCAACTACATGATCATGCAAAGCAATATGACAATGATGGAGCGTGTCATAGTAAATGGAATGGTGGTAAGTTGCATGGCAATATATCTCGGAATGGCTATGGAAATGCCATGATAGGTAGGTATGGTGGCTGTTTTGAGGAAGGTAATGGTGGGTGTATGATACCAGCGTAAGGTGCGAGGTATTAGAGAGGCTAGCAATGGTGGAAGGGTGAGAGTGCTTATAATCCATGGACTCAACATTAGTCATAAAGAACTCACATACTTATTGCAAAAATCTATTAGTTATCGAAACGAAGTACTACGCGCATGCTCCTGGGGGGTAGATTGGTAGGAAAAGACCATCGCTCATCCCCGACCGCCACTCATAAGGAAGACAATCAATAAATAAATCATGCTCCGACTTCATCACATAACGGTTCACCATACATGCATGCTACGGGAATCACAAACTTTAACACAAGTATTTCTCAAATTCACAACTACTCAACTAGCATGACTCTAATATCACCATCTTCATATCTCAAAGCAATCATCAAGCATCAAACTTCTCTTAGTATTCAATGCACTTTATATGAGAGTTTTTATTATACCTATCTTGGATGCTCATCACATTAGGACTAATTTTTTTTAACCAAAGCAAATTACCATGCTGTTCTAAAAGACTCTCAAAATAATATAAGTGAATAATGAGAGATCAATAATTTCTATAAAACAAAACCACCACCGTGCTCTAAAAGATATAAGTGAAGCAGTAGAGCAGAATTATCTAGCTCAAAAGATATAAGTGAAGCACAAAGAGAATTCTAATAAATTCCGATTCATGTGTATCTCTCCCAAAAGGTGTGTACAACAAGGATGATTGTGTTAAACTAAAAATCAAAGACTCAAATCATACAAGACGCTCCAAGCAAAACACATATCATGTGCTGAATAAAAATATAGCATCAAGTAAAGTTATCGATGGACGAAGACGAAAGAGGGGATGCCTTCCGGGGCATCCCCAAGCTTAGGCTTTTGGTTGTCCTTGAATTTTATCTTGGGGTGCCTTGGGAATCCCCAAGCTTAGGCTCTTGCCACTCCTTATTCCATAATCCATCAAATCTCTACCCAAAACTTGAAAACTTCACAACACAAAACTCAACAGAAAATCTCATGAGCTCCGTTAGCGAAATAAAACAAACCACCACTTAAAGGTACTGTAATGAACTCATTCTTTTTTTATATTGGTGTTAAACCTACTGTATTCCAACTTCTCTATGGTTCATAACCTCCGATACTAGCTATAGATTCATCAAAATAAGCAAACAACACACGAAAAACAGAATCTGTCAAAAACAGAACAGTCTGTAATAATCTGTATCAAACGCAAACTTTATTTAACTAAACAATTCTACCAAAATAGTACGACCTAGATAATTTGTTTTGTTGATCTACTGCAATTGGAATCAGTATTTTATCATGTTCTGGTTATTTTTAACAATTGTTTTTGTGAGCAGAAAATTTCTGATTTTGTCAGCAATATCAAATAACTATCATCCAAGAAGATCCTATAGGTTTTACTTGGCACAAACACTAATTAAAACATAAAACCACATCTAACCAGAGTCTATATCAAATATTTATTACTAAACAGAACCAAAAAGCAAGAAACAAAGATAAAATTGGGTTGCCTCCCAACAAGCGCTATCGTTTAACAACCCTAGCTAGGCATTGAGATTTCGATGATGCTCACATAAAAGATAGTAATTGAAACACAAAGAGAGCATCATAAAACATGTGAAAATCACATCTAAGTCTAACATACTTCCTATGCATAGGAATCTTATAGGCAAACAAATTATCAAGGGAAGCAAAAATTAGCATATCCAAGGAAGAAGAAAGAAACAATAGCAATCTCAACATAACGAGAGGAAATTTAGTGACGTGAAAATTTCTACAATCATATTTTCCTCTCTCATAATAATTACATGTAGGATCATAAGCAAATTCAACAATATAGCTATCACAAAACATATTCTTAACACGGTCGACATGTATGCAAGGTTGACACTCTTCCAAAATAGTGGGATTATTATAGAATAAAGTCATGACCTCTCCGAACCCAATTTCAATAATATTGCAAACACTAGTATTAATCTCATATTCATCATGGGGCTTAAATAAATTTTCAAGATCAAAAGAAGAATCACCCCAATCACGATCATTGCAAATAGTAGTCATAGCAAAACTAGCATGCCCAAGCTTGAGGTTTTGCATATCATTAACACAATTGACATTAAGAGAATTTATAATAACATCATTGCAATCATGCGTTTCATCGAAGGAACTATCAAGTATGGGTGCAATAGCAACGATCTCATGTTTAACATAAGGAACTATAGCAAATTCATCTTCATAAATATTGGCATCATGGCCACAAGAATAGCAAGCATGATGTTCATCAAGGGATATTGCAGTCAAATCATCGGAATCATAATTATCTATAGATTCATGCATATCATTATTTTCTTCAGAAGAAATGGTCATTCTTTCAATAAATTCTTTGACATAGACATTATGAGCATAGTTTTCATAGCAATATTTAAGTATGTCAAAATTTTCATATACGTAGAGAGTAACATCATATTTTTCAATCAAAGAAGCAACTTCATAAGCACCCTTAAAAGCAACAAATTCTTCAATTTGTTCGATATCGTAGTAACTATAAACGCCCTTTGCATAAGAAGATAAGATTTCATTATCATTAAACTCACATAGGTAGGGGAGGTGTTTTTTAGGGTTCTTAGAGCAACAAGTAAAATCATAAATTTCACAAAGATTCCAAGCATAACACAACAATCTGTTTATTTGATCCCATAAGAGTCTCCCTTTTTTTAGACAAATGGTGACGCACAAAATGAGCATGCTCATCTAAAGATTCCCATCAACTAGGCTAGTTGGGGTTTCAGCACGAGCGCATAAGCATCGAAGATGATCCAAGTAGAACACTTTAAGTGGATCCATATCAATAGATTTTTAGCAAGCAAAGATGCAAGCAAATAGAAGGCACATGGTAACACAAGCAAACAATAGATCTGGCGAGAAAAAGGCAAACGAAAAAGAAGGCGAATAAAAAGGCAAAGGTGAAGTGGGGGAGAGGAAAACGAGAGGCAAATGGCAAATAATGTAATGCGAGGGATAAGAGTTTGTGATGGGTACTTGGTATGTATTGACTTGACTTGGCGTAGATCTCCCCGGCAACGGCGCCAGAAATCCTTCTTGCTACCTCTTGAGCACTGCATTGGTTTTTCCCTTGAAGAGGAAAGGGTGATGCAGCAAAGTAGTGTAAGTATTTCCCTCAGTTCTTGAGAACCAAGGTATCAATCCAGTAGGAGACTACACACAAGTCGCCTCGTACCTACACAAACAAATAAGAACCTTGCAACCAACGCGATAAAGGGGTTGTCAATCCCTTCACGGCCACTTGCAAAAGTGAGATCTGATAGAGATAATAAGATAAATATTTTTGGTATTTTTTATGATATAGATTGAAAGTAAAGATTGCAAAGAAAAATAGATTGGAAACTTATATGATAGAGAATAGACCCAGGGGCCATAGGTTTCACTAGTGGCTTCTCTCAAGATAGCATAAGTATTACGGTGGGTGAACAAATTACTATCGAGCAATTGATATAAAATTGCATACTTATGAGAATATCTAGGCATGATCATGTATATAGGCATCACGTCCGCGACAAGTAGACCGAAACGATTCTGCATCTACTACTATTACTCCACACATCGACCGCTATCCAGCATGCATCTAGAGTATTAAGTTCATAAGAACAGAGTAACGCATTAGGCAAGGTGACATGATGTAGAGGGATAAACTTAAGCAATATGATATAAACCCCATCTTTTTATCCTCGAGGGCAACAATACAATAAGTGTCGTTTCCCTTTCTGTCACTGGGATCGAGCAACGCAAGATTGAACCCAAAGCTAAGCACTTCTCCCATTGCAAGAAAGATCAATCTAGTAGGCCAAACCAAACTGATAATTCGAAGAGACTTGTAAAGATAACAAATCATACATAAAAGAATTCAGAAAAAATTCAAATATTGTTCATAAATAATCTTGATCATAAACCCACAATTCATCGGATCTCGACAAACACACCGCAAAAAGAGTTACATCGAATAGATCTCCAAGAAGATCAAGGAGAACTTTGTATTGAGATCTAAAGAGAGAGAAGAAGCCATCTAGCCAATAACTATGGACCCGAAGGTCTGTGGTAAACTACTCACACATCATCAGAGAGGCTATGGTGTTGATGTAGAAGCCCTCCGTGATCGATTCCCCCTCCGGCGGAGCGCCGGAAAAGGCCCCAAGATGGGATCTCATGGGTATAGAAGGTTGCGGCGGTGGAAATAGGGTTTCGTGGTGCTCCTGGATGTTTTTGGGGTATATGGGTATATATAGGAGGAAGAAGTAGGTCGGTGGAGCTGGGAGGGGCCCACGAGGGTGGGGGCGCGCCCAGGGGGGCAGGCGCGCCTCCCTGCCTCGTGGCCTCCTCGCTTATTTCTTGACGTCCACTCCAAGTCCCCTGGATCACGTTTGTTCCAAAAATAACTCTCCCGAAGTTTTCATTCCGTTTGGACTCCGTTTGATATTCCTTTTCTGCAAAACACTGAAATAGGCCCAAAAACAACAATTTGCACTGGGCCTTCGGTTAGTAGGTTAGTCCCAAAAATAATATAAAAGTGCTTAGTAAAGCCCATTAAACATCCAAAACAGATAATATAATAGCATGGAACAATCAAAAATTATAGATATGTTGGAGAAGTATCATTCTCCAGTCACTATCACCAAGCTACTAGAACTTCGTGATGAACTATAATATGCAGGGATAATGAAAACGATTCCCAAGCTCTTCGCCATGCTGAAATCGGCGGAGGAAGAAATCAAAGAGCATCAAGTCTTGATGGTTAACAAGACCACCTGTTTTAAGAAAAAGGGCAAGGGATAGAAATGGGAACTTCAAGAAGAACGGCAAGCAAGTTGCCGCTCTCATGAAGGAACCCAAAGCTGGACCCAAGCCTGAAACACAGAGTGCTTTTACTGCAAAGGAAAATGGTCATTGGAAGCGGAACTACCCCAAATACTTAGCAAATAAGAAGGATGGCAAAGTAAATAAAGGCATATTTGATATAAATGTTATTGATGTGTACCTTACTGGTGCTCGTAGCAGCCCCTAGGTATTTGATACCGGTTCAGTTGCTAAGATTAGTGACTCGAAACAGTAGTTGCAGAATAAACATAGACTAGTTAAGGGCGAGGTGACGATGTGTGTTGGAAGTGTTTCCAAGATTGATATGATCACCATCGCAAACTCCGATTCAAAGTTGATAATGATAATGCAACATATTTGTGGCACTGCCATTTAGGTCATATTGGTGTAAAGCGCATGAAGAAACTCCATGCGGATGGACTTTTGGAATCACTTGATTATGAATCATTTGATACTTGCGAACCATGCCACATGGCAAGATGACTAAAACTCCATTCACTGGAACAATGGAGCAAGCTAATGACTTATTGGAAATAATACATACTGATGTATGTGGTCCGATGAGTGTTGAAGCACGCGTCGGGTATCATTATTTTCTAACCTTCACAGATGATTTGAGTAGGTATGGGTATATCTACTTGATGAATCATAAGTCTGAAACATTTGAAAAGTTCAAAGAATTTCAGAATGAAGTGGAGAATCATCGTAACAAGAAAATAAAGTTTCTACGATCTGATCGCGAAGCCGAATATTTGAGTTACGATTTTGGCCTTCATTTCAAACAATGTGGAATAGTTTCACAACTCATGCCACCTGGAACACCACAATGCAATGGTGTGTCCTAACGTCGTAACCGTACTTTAGTAGATATGGTGCGTTCTATGATGTCTCTTATCGATTTACCACTACCGTTTTGGGGTTATGCATTAGAGAGAGTCGCATTCACGTTAAATAGGGCACCATCTAAATCCGTTGAGAGGACACCATATGAACTATGGTTTGGCAAGAAACCTAAGCTGTCGTTTCTTAAAGTTTGGGGATGCGATGCCTATGTCAAAAGGCTTCAGCCTGATAAGCTCGAACCCAAAGCGGAGAAGTGCCTCTTCATAGGATATCCGAAGGAAACTATTGGGTATACCTTCTACCACAGATCCAAAGGCAAGATCTTTGTTGCTAAGAATGGGTCCTTTATAGAGAAGGAGTTTCTCTCGAAAGAAGTGAGTGGGAGGAAAGTAGAGCTTGATGAGGTAGTTGTACCTTCTCTCGAGTTGGAAGGTAGTACATCAGAGAAAACCGTTCCCGTGATGCCTACATCAACCGGAGAGGAAGAAAATGATGATGATCATGAAACTTCAGATCAAGTTACTACGGAATCTTATAGGTCGATCAGAGCACATTCCACACCAAAGTGGTACGATAATCCTGTCCTGGAAGTCATGTTGTTGGACAATGACGAACCTACAAACTATGAAGAAGCTATGACAAGCCCAGATTCTGAAAAATGGCTTGAGGACATGAAATCTGAGGTAGGATCCATGTATGAGAACAAAGTGTGGAATTTGGTGGATTTGCCCGATGATCGGCAAGCCATTGAGAATAAATGGATTTTAAGAGGAAGACGGCTGATGGTAATATCACTGTCTACAAACCTCGACTTGTCGCAAAAAGGTTTTCGACAAGTTCAAGGAGTTCACTACGATGAGACTTTCTCACCCTTAGCGATGCTTAAGTCTGTCTAAATCATGTTAGCAATTCCCACATTTTATGATTATGAAATCTGGCAAATGGATGTCAAAACTGCATTCCTTAATGGATTTCTTAAAGAAGAGTTGTATGTGATGCAACCAGAAGGTTTTGTGGATCCTAAAGGTGCTAACAAAGTGTGCAAGCTCCAGTGATCCATCTATGGACTGGTGCAGGCATCTCGGAGTTGGAATATACGCTTTGATGAGGTAATCAAAGCATATGGTTTTATACAGACTTACGGTGAAGCCTGTATTTCCAAGAAAGTGAGTGGGAGCTCTATAGCATTTCTGATTTTATATGTGGATGACATATTGTTAATTGGAAATGATATAGAATTTCTGGATAGCATAAAAGGATACTTGAATAAGAGTTTTTCAATGAAAGACCTCGGTGAAGCTGCTTATATATTGGGCATCAAGATCTATAGGGATAGATCGAGACGCTTAATAGGACTTTCACAAAGCACATACCTTGACAAAGTTTTGAAGAAGTTCAAAATGGGCCAGTCAAAGAAAGGGTTCTTGCCTGTGTTACAAGGTGTGAAATTGAGTCAGACTCAAAGCCTGACCACTGCAGAAGATAGAGAGAAAATGAAAGTCATTCCCTATGCCTCACCATAGGTTCTATCATGTATGCTATGTTGTGTACCAGACTTGATGTGTGCCTTGCCATAAGTTTGCTAGGGAGGTACCAAAGTAATCCAGGAGTGGATCACTGGACAGCGGTCAAGAACATCCTAAAGTAACTAAAAAGGACTAAGGATATGTTTCTCATTTATGGAGGTGACGAAGAGCTCGTTGTAAATGGTTACGTCGATGCTAGCTTCGACACTGATCCGGATGACTCTAAGTCACAAACCGAATACGTATTAATATTGAATGGTGGAGCTATCAGTTGGTGCATGCTACCTCTTGAGCACTGCGTTGGTTTTCCCTTGAAGAGGAAAGGGTGATGCAGTAAAGTAGCGTAAGTATTTCCCTCAGTTTTTGAGAACCAAGGTATCAATCCAGTAGGAGGCCACGCTCAAGTCCCTTGTACCTACACAAACAAATAAGAACCTTGCAACCAACACGATAAAGGGGTTGTCAATCCCTTCACGGGCACTTGCAAAAGTGAGATCTGATAGAGATGATAAGATAATATTTTTGGTATTTTTATGATAAAGACTAAAAGTAAAGAAAGCAAAGTAAACGGCAAAAGAAATAGCTTGTTGACGGGAGATTAATATGATGAAAAATAGACCCGGGGGCCATAGGTTTCACTAGTGGCTTATCTCAAAATAGCATAAGTATTACGGTGGGTGAACAAATTACTGTCGAGCAATTGATAGAATTGAGCATAGTTATGAGAATATCTAGGTATGATCATGTATATAGGCATCACGTCCGTGACAAGTAGACCGACTCCTGCCTACATCTACTACTATTACTCCACACATCGACCGCTATCCAGCATGCATCTAGAGTATTAAGTTCATAAGAACAGAGTAACGCTTTAAGCAAGATGACATGATGTAGAGGGATAAACTCATGCAATATGATATAAACCCCATCTTTTTATCCTCGATGGCAACAATACAATACGTGTCGTTTCCCCTACTATCACTGGGATCGAGCACCGCAAGATTGAACCCAAAGGTAAGCACTTCTCCCATTGCAAGAAAGATCAATCTAGTAGGCCAAACCAAACTGATAATTCGAAGAGACTTGCAAAGATAACCAATCATACATAAAAGAATTCAGAGAAGATTCAAATGTTGTTCATAGATAATCTTGATCATAAACCCACAATTCATCGGATCTGGACAAACACACCGCAAAAGAAGATTACATCGAATAGATCTCCAAGAGAATCGAGGAGAACTTTGTATTGAGATCCAAAGAGAGAGAAGAAGCCATCTAGCTAATAACTATGGACTCGAAGGTCTGAGGTAATCAGGTAAACTACTCACACATCATCAGAGAGGCTATGGTGTTGTGTAGAAGCCCTCCGTGATTGATGCCCCCTCCGGCAGGACGCCGGAAAAGGCCCCAAGATGGGATCTCACGGGTACAGAAGGTTGCGGCGGTGGAATTAGGTTTTCGTGGTGCTCCTCGATGGTTTGGGGGTACGTAGGTATATATAGGAGGAAGAAGTAGGTCGGTGGAGCCACGAGGGGCCCACGAGGGTGGAGGGCGCGCCCAGGGGGGTAGGCGCACCCCCTGCCTCGTGGCCTCCTCGTCGGTTGCTTGAGGTCCACTCCAAGTCCTCTGGATCACGTTTGTTCCAAAAATCACGTTCTCGAAGGTTTCATTCCGTTTGGACTCCATTTGATATTCTTTTTCTGCGAAATACTGAAATAGGCAAAAAACAACAATTTGGGCTGGGCCTCCGGTTAATAGGTTAGTCCCAAATATAATATAAAAGTGTATAAATAAGCCCATTAAACATCCAAAATAGAATATATAATAGCATGGAACAATAAAAAAATTATAGATACGTTGGAGACGCATCAAGCATCCCCAAGCTTAATTCGTGCTCGTCCTCGAGTAGGTAAATGATAAAAACAAAAATTTTGATGTGGAATGCTACCTAGCATATTCCTTAATGTAATTTTCTTTATTGTGGCATGAATGTTCAGATCCGAAAGATTCAAGATAAAAGTTTTATATTGAAATGAAAATAATAATACTTCAAGCATACTAATAAAGCAATCATGTCTTCTCAAAATAACATGGCCAAAGAAAGTTATCCCTACAAAATCATATAGTCTGGCTATGCTCTATCTTCATCACAAAAAGTATTTAATCATGCACAATCCCGATGACAAGCCAAGCAATTGTTTCATACTTTTGATGTTCTCAAACTTTTCAATCTTCACACAATACATGAGTGTGAGCCATGGATATAGCACTATAGGTGGAATAGAATGGTGGTTGTGGAGAAGACAAAAAGGAGAAGATAGTCTCACATCAACTAGGCGTATCAACGGGCTATGGAGATGCCCATTAATAGATATCAATGTGAGTGAGTAGGGATTGCCATGCAACGGATGCACTAGAGCTATAAGTGTATGAAAGCTCAACAAAAGAAACTAAGTGGGTGTGCATCCAACTTGCTTGCTCACGAAGACCTAGGGCAATTTGAGGAAGCCCATCATTGGAATATACAAGCCAAGTTCTTATAATGTGAAATTCCCACTAGTATATGAAAGTGACAACATAAGAGACTCTTTATCAATGAAGATCATGGTGCTACTTTGAAGCACAAGTGTGGTAAAAGGTTAGTAACATTGCCCCTTATCTCTTTTTCTCTCATTTTTTTATTTGGGCCTTTTCTCTTTTTTTATGGCCTCTTTTTTTTTCTCTTTTTTTCTTTCTATTTTTCATCCGGAGTCTCATCCCAACTTGTGGGGGAATCATAGTCTCCATCATCCTTTCCTCACTTGGGACAATGCTCTAATAATGATCATCACACTTTTATTTACTTACAACTCAAGTATTACAACTCAATACTTAGAACAAAATATGACTCTATGTGAATGCCTCCGGCGGTGTACCGGGATATGCGATGAATCAAGAGTGACATGTATGAAAGAATTATGAAGGCGGCTTTGCCACAAATACGATGTCAACTACATGATCATGCAAAGCAATATGACAATGATGGAGCGTGTCATAGTAAATGGAACGGTGGTAAGTTGCATGGCAATATATCTCGGAATGGCTATGGAAATGCCATGATAGGTAGGTATGGTGGCTGTTTTGAGGAAGGTAATGGTGGGTGTATGATACCAGCGAAAGGTGCGCGGTATTAGAGAGGCTAGCAATGGCGGAAGGGTGAGAGTGCGTATAATCCATGGACTCTACATTAGTCATAAAGAACTCACATACTTATTGCAAAAATCTATTAGTTATCGAAACGAAGTACTACGCGCATGCTCGTAGGGGGGTAGATTGGTAGGAAAAGACCATCGCTCGCCCCCGACCGCCACTCATAAGGAAGACAATCAATAAATAAATCATGCTCCGACTTCATCACATAACGGTTCACCATACGTGCATGCTACGAGAATCACAAACTTTAACACAAGTATTTCTCAAATTCACAACTACTCAACTAGCATGACTCTAATATCACCATCTTCATATCTCAAAACAATCATCAAGCATCAAACTTCTCTTAGTATTCAACACACTTATAAGAAAGTTTTTACTAGTCTTGGATGCCTATCATATTAGGACTAACTTCACAATTAAAGCAAATTACCATGCTGTTTTTAGGACTCTCAAAATAATATAAGTGAAGCATGATAGAACAATAGTTTCTATAAAACAAACCACCGCCGTGCTCTAAAAGATATAAGTGAAGCACTAGAGCAAAAAACTATATAGCTCAAAAGATATAACTGAAGCACATAGAGTATTCTAATAAATTCCGAATCATGTGTGTCTCTCTCAAAAGGTGTGTACAGCGAGGATGATTGTGGTAAAATAAAAAGCGAAGACTCAAATCATACAAGACGCTCCAAGCAAAACACATATCATGTCGTGAATAAAAATATAGCTCCAAGTAAAGTTACCGATAGACGAAGACGAAAGAGGGGATGCCTTCCGGGGCATCCCCAAGATTAGGCTTTTGGTTATCCTTGGATTTTACCTTGGGGTGCCTTCTTTACCCAAAACTTGAAAACTTCACAACACAAAACTTAACAGAAAATCTCGTGAGCTCCGTTAGCGAAAGAAAACAAAACACCACTTCAAGGTACTGTATTGATCTCATTCTTTATTTATATTGGTGTTAAACCTACTGTATTCCAACTTCTCTATGGTTTATAAGCTCTTTTGCTATCCATAAATTCATCAAAATAAGCAAACAACACGCGAAAAACAGAATCTGTCAAAAACAGAACAGTCTGAAGTAATATGTAACTAACGCAAACTTCATACAAATCTACCAAAATATAAAGACCTAGATAATTTGTTTATTGATCTGCTGCAATTAGAATCAGTATTTTATCACGTTCTGGTGATTTTTAACAATTGTTTTCGTGAACAGAAAATTTCTGGAATTTTCAGCTAGATCAAATAACTATCATCCAAGAAGATCCTATAGGTTTCACTTGGCACAAACACTAATTAAAACATAAAAAAACATATAACCAGAAGCTAGGTGGATTATTTATTGAATAACAGCAAGGAAAAATATTGGGTTGTCTCCCAACAAGCGCTTTTCTTTAAAGCCTTTTAGCTAGGCATTGATAATTTTAATGATGCTCACATGAAAGACAAGAATTGAAGCGCAAAGAGAGCATCATAAAACACGTGACAAACACATCTAAGTCTAACAAAATTCCTATGAATAGGCATATTATAAGCAAACAATTTTGCAAGGAAAGCAAAAACTAACATATGCAAGGAAGAAGAAAGTGACGATAGCAATCTCAACATGAAGAGAGGTAATTTAGTAACATGAAAACTTCCACAACCATAATTTCCTCTCTCATAATAATTACATGTAAGATCATAGGCAAACTCAACAAAATAGCTATCACATAACATATTCTCAACACGATCCACATGCATGCGAAGTTGACACTCTTCCAAAATAGTGGGATTATCATTAACTAAAGTCATGACCTCTCCAAACCCACTTCTATAAAAAATACCATAAGATTGAACATTCTCCAAATTTGTGGGATATAAAGTTGACACTCTTCCAAACCCACTTTCAATATTATTGCAAACACTATTCTCAATCTCATATTCATCATGGGGCTTAAATAAATTTTCAAGATTATAAGAAGAATCACCCCAATCATGATCATTGCAACAAGTAGTAGACATAGCAAAACTAGCATCCCCAAGCTTAGGGTTTTGCATATTATTAGCACAATTGACATCAATAGTATTTATAGTAAAATCATGGCAATCATGCTTTTTATTCAAGGAGCTATCGTGAATCTCTTCATAAATTTCTTTATCACAATTTTCAGATTCACGAATTTCAAGCAAAACCTCATAAAGATAATCTAGTGCACTCAAATCACTAGAAATTGGTTCATCATAATTGGATCTCTTAAAGAGATTCGCAAGGGGATGAGGATCCATAAACTTTTAGCAAGCGAAGATGCAAGAAAAAAGAAGGCACATGGTAACACAAGATCGAATGGAAGTTAAGCGAAGAAAAGGCAAAGGTGAAGTGGGGGAGAGGAAAACAAGAGGCAAATGGCAAATAATGTAATGGGAGGGATAAGAGTTTGTGATGGGTACTTGGTATGTCTTGACTTGTGCGTAGACTCCCCGGCAACGGCGCTAGAAATGGCTCGTTGTCGGGAGTTCAAATCTTGACTTGACTTTGCGTAAGCCTCCCCGGCAACGGCGCCAGAAATCCTTCTTGCTACCTCTTGAGCACTACGTTGGTTTTCCCTTGAAGAGGAAAGGGTGATGTAGTAAAATAGCGTAAGTATTTCCCTCAGTTTTTGAGAACCAAGGTATCAATCCAGTAGGAGGCCACGCTCAAGTCCCTTGTACCTACACAAACAAATAAGAACCTTGCAACCAACGCGATAAAGGGGTTGTCAATCCCTTCACGGCCATTTGCAAAAGTGAGATCTGATAGAGATGATAAGATAATATTTTTGGTATTTTTATGATAAAGACTAAAAGTAAAGAAAGCAAAGTAAACGGCAAAAGAAATAGCTTGTTGACGGGATATTAATATGATGGAAATTAGACCCGGGGGCCATAGGTTTCACTAGTGGCTTCTCTCAAAATAGCATAAGTATTACGGTGGGTGAACAAATTACTGTCGAGCAATTGATAGAATTGAGCATAGTTATGAGAATATCTAGGTATGATCATGTATATAGGCATCACGTCCATGACAAGTTGACCGACTCTTGCATGCATCTACTACTATTACTCCACACATCGACCGCTATCCAGCATGCATCTAGAGTATTAAGTTCATAAGAACAGAGTAATGCTTTAGGGAAGATGACATGATGTAGAGGCATAAACTCATGCGATATGATATAAACCCCATCTTTTTATACTCGATGGCAACAATACAATACATGTCGTTTCCCCTACTGTCACTGGGATTGAGCACTGCAAGATTGAACCCAAAGCTAAGCACTTCTCCCATTGCAAGAAAGATCAATCTAGTAGGCCAAACCAAACTGATAATTCGAAGAGACTTGCAAAGATAACCAATCATACATAAAAGAATTCAGAGAAGATTCAAATATTGTTCATAGATAATCTTGATCATAAACCCACAATTCATCAGATCTCGACAAACACACCGCAAAAGAAGATTACATCGAATAGATCTCCAAGAGAATCGAGGAGAACTTTGTATTGAGATCCAAAGAGAGAGAAGAAGCCATCTAGCTAATAATTATGGACCGAAAGGTCTGAGGTAAACTGCTCACACATCATCGGAGAGGCTATGGTGTTGATGTAGAAGCCCTCCGTGATCGATGCCCCCTCCGGCAGGACGCCGAAAAAGGCCCCAAGATGGGATCTCACGGGTACAGAAGGTTGCGGCGGTGGAATTAGGTTTTCGTGGTGCTCCTCGATGGTTTGGGGGTACGTAGGTATATATAGGAGGAAGAAGTAGGTCGGTGGAGCCACGAGGGGCCCATGAGGGTGGAGGGCGCGCCTAGGGGGGTAGGCACGCCCCCTGCCTCGTGGCCTCCTCGTCGGTTGCTTGACGTCCACTCCAAGTCCTCTGGATCACGTTTGTTCCAAAAATCACGTTCCCGAAGGTTTCATTCCGTTTGGACTCCGTTTGATATTCTTTTTCTGCGAAACACTGAAATAGGCAAAAAACAGCAATTTGGGCTGGGCCTCCGGTTAATAGGTTAGTCCCAAAAATAATATAAAAGTGCATAAATAAGCCCATTAAACATCTAAAACAGAATATATAATAGCATGGGACAATAAAAAATTATAGATATGTTGGAGACGTATCAGTGCATTTCCATGTAGAGCATCGTGGCGGGATCTACGTGTGAAGCGGAGTACATAGCTGCTTTGGAAGCAACACATGAAGGAGTCTAGATGAAGGAGTTCATATCCGATCTGGGTGTAATACCTAGTGCATCGGGTCCAATGAAAATCTTTTGTGACAACACTGGAGAAATTGCCTTTGCGAAGGAATCCAGGTTTCACAAGATAACCAAAGACATCAAGAGACGCTTCAACTCCATTCGTGAAAGGTCAAGGATGGAGACATAGAGATTTGCAAAATACATACGGATCTGAATGTAGCAAACCCGTTGACTAAGCCTCTTCCGTGAGCAGAACATGATCAACACCAAGACTCCATGGGTGTTAGATTCATTACAATGTAATCTAGATTACTGACTCTAGTGCAAGTGGGAGACTGAAGGAAATATGCCCTAGAGGCAATAATAAAGTTGTTATTTTATATTTCCTTATTCATGATAAAGGTTTATTATTCATGCTAGAATTGTATTGATCGGAAACTTAAATACATGTGTGAATACATGAACAAATACCGTGTCCCTAGTAAGCCTCTACTAGACTAGCTCGTTGATCAAAGATGGTTAAGGTTTCCTAACCATAGACATGCGTTGTCATTGATAACGGGATCACATCATTAGGAGAATGACGTGATGGACAAGACCCATCTGTTAGCTTAGCATATGATCATTCAGTTTATTGCTACTGCTTTTCTTGAATGTCAAATACATGTTCCTTCGACCATGAGATCATGCAAGTCCCGAATACCGGAGGAATACCTTGTGTGCTATCAAACGTCACAACGTAACTGGGTGATCATAAAGATGCTCTACAGGTATCTCCGAAGGTGTTTGTTGAGTTGGCATGGATCGAGATTGGGATTTGTCACTCCGAGAATCAGAGAGGTGTTCTCTGGGCCCTCTCGATAATACACATCATAATAAGCTTGCAAGCAAAGTGACTAAGGAGTTAGTTATGGGATGATGTATTACGGAACGAGTAAAGCGACTCGTCGGTAACGATATTGAACTAGGTATGGAGATACCGGCGATCGAATCTCGGGCAAGTAACATACCAACAAACAAAGGGAACTACGTATGTTGTCATAAAAGTTCGACTGATAAAGATGTTCGTGGAATATGTAGGAACCAATATGGGCATACAGATCACGCTATTGGTTATTGACCGGAGAAGCGTCTTGGTCATGTCTACATCATTCTCTAACACGTAGGGTCCGCACGCTTAACGTTCGTTGACGATATAGTATTATATGAGTTATGTATGTTGGTGACCGAATGTTGTTCGGAGTCCTGGATGAGATCACGGACAAGACGAGGAGCTCCGGAATGGTCCGGAGGTAAAGATTGATATATAGGATGATATGGTTAGGCCAAGGGGTAAGGCCCACGGGGCTTTAGGTTGGTGCAAAGGGATGTTTTGCAGAGGTCAGGGACCAAACGCCGGAGACACCATTGCCTCTGGGCCAGACGCCAAGGACTGTCGCGTCTGGTCCTGAAAGTCCGAGAAGGATTCTTCCTTGCAGGCAAAACCGACTTTGAGGAGGCTCTTTCTCCAAGTTTTGACCCAGGGCTCGACATATAAATAGAGGGGCATGGTTAGCACCCAGAACACATCAAGATACACCAAGCCGTGTGCCGGCAACCCCGACCCTCTAGTTTATCCTCCGTCATAATTTCCGTTGTGCTTGGCGAAGCCCTGCAGAGATTGTTCTTCACCACCACAGTCACCACGCCGTCGTGCTGCCGGAACTCATCTACTACATCGCCCCCCTTGCTGGATCAAGAAGGCGAGGACGTCATCGAGCTGAATGTGTGCTGAACGCGGAGGTGCCGTACGTTCGGTACTTGATCGGGACAGATCTTGAAGGTGTACGACTACATCAACCACGTTGATAAACGCTTCTGCTTAGCGATCTTCAAGGGTATGAAGATGCTCCCCCTCTCGTAGCTATGTATCTCCATGGATAGATCTTGCGTGTGCGTACGAAAATTTTGTTTTCCATGCAACGTTTCCCAATAGACAATCCCAGGCCGGCTACAATTATCAAGCTCTACATCTAAGATGTAGAACCATTCTTGTTGCCACTTCTTGTTTTTCTTCATGGAGTCCTAGGATAGATATCCATAGCTGGCCTGCTTTCTGATGTCGGCTTTGCCACACTCGCAGGTTCGTGGATATTGGCCTGCAACTTGACACATAAATACTTCCTCCACAAGCTGAAGTGCCTCTCAACGCAAAGGAAGGCCTCACACAAGGTGATGAAGCACTCGATGTGCAGAATGGAGTTGGGGGGAGGTGGTGGAGTTGCAAGCAATAAAAGTGTTGAGGATTGCAGAATAAGGGGTGAATAGGGAAACCCAAACCACAGATATGGAAGGGGATGAAGCTGACCCTTTCATGTGGCTCTGGCTATGGTAGCACCTCCGCTCGAACGTCGTCATTGTCGGCCATAGTGACCGGAGAGTGCGCGAAGGCGATGGTGGGAGGTGTCAAGTATCCGTTGGTGGCAAGGAAGTATAGCTATTTGCATGTGGCCATGTAGGACATCTATTTTCCCTTCGTCTTGGAGGTGACCTTATCCTTGGCGGGGGTGGCGGTGCCGCCTTTGCCGGCGCTAACGGTATGGCCGTCCTTCATCTGGCAGCTAGAACGGCCCATTGTGGTGCGATGGTGCGGTGTCGCGGTGGAGCACCCGACGAGCAGGAGTGCGACGACAGTAGATATGGTGTGAGGAAGAAGAAGGGAACTAAGGGGCGAGAGCGTAAAGCCTTCTTCCACTCTGTCCATTCCCTTATATAGGGGGAGGGGGGGAGTGTGAAACGCCGGCAGGCAATCGCCGCCGCGTGGCAGCATATCCCTTCATATCAGCACGACGGTGTTAATTGTGAGTGGGGATTGAGGGCCCCTCTGTAAATCCTGCGCGGGGATCATGGTGTACGTCCTCTGTTGATGGGATGTGGCATAGGTGGAACCCATGCCCACTTCCACACGTCATGTTGATCGTTCGGCCATGTCAGGCACGTGGTCCAATGGGACCTATTGATTAGACCAATATGGTCTGAGAGGACGAACAAGTTGGACTTTCAAGACATCGCGCGGGAATTCGGCCCACGAGGAGGCTAATTGGGGGTGCAGGTTGACTATCTTCATCGACAACTCAAGATCAAGGTTGCTCGCACCACTTCGGATGCAGTTTGGCATGAAGGTCGACTGTGAGCGGATGTTGTTGGGGAAGCTTCGTTGAACCCGTTTCAACCTCGGCGACCATAGACGACGTGCAGTTCGGAGATGACCGAGGTGTAGCCGAGCTTGAAGACCTCCTCAGGGGCTACTATTGGTGTCCCGGCCTAGGGGTCCCTCACCACATTGGTTCCTGACTTGGTTGGTCAGGCTGAGGACCCCTAGGTCGGTTCGTTCCGGACCACGTTGGGTGACCCATAACGAGTTATACAAAGACTCTGGACAACTTGCAGTATGAGATGAAGAGTCTATCCCACCGACGTAGCCGACTAGGATATGTAAACCTAGGGCCCCCGGTGTGCTATATAAGCCGTGATCCGGGCTAGTTGATAGATACAAGACAAGCCCTTGGTACTTTACCTGTACTTTATACACACCCCATCACAATATACACGAGCAGGAGTAAGGTTTTACCTCCGACGAGAGGGCCCGAACTTGGGTAAACACTCATCTCCTGTTATCATCCAGTCTATTCACCTCTCCAGGATACCCTACCAAGGGATCTGCCAGAATTGTCTCCGGCAGATCCTATGCAGAAGCTGCCCAATGCGTCGCTGCACTTGTTATTAAAGACCCTGACATTTCTTTAGCTGCTAGAACCAGCACTTTCTTTCAAATAAAAAAGAACTCTTCCACTATTAACACTGTTTTGAATGAAAGTGGAAACAAAAGAGAAAAATTTAGGCAAATAAACTTTAGCAATTCTAAAGAGACTCAAAACGCCCTGAAGATCTAACACAATTTTTTTGGCCCAACTAAACCATGAGAAACTCTCTTATACTATTAACTATTTGCCACATGATTTGTGATGCAGAAACTCCTTTTTTCAGGTGCACAATCGAGCTCCAAACTTTTCATCCAAGACAATGACCATTTTAGTCTCTAGGAGCCGCACTGTCTCCAGCTGTAAGAGTGTTTCTGAGCCAAACAGCACGTGGTTAATTAGCATATGGGTACAAAATAATCATGGATTTGGCAGACGTCAAAAGTAACTACGGAGTTACATAGCATCAGATCAAAGAGTAAATAAAAGCACTGAGCACAGTGCACTTGTCCCGGTTATGTGCACTGAATCATAGTCGATCTACAATAGTATTGTCAAATGTTTCTTTTCCCGCGAATTCGTAGACGAACATGCCTAACATATATTCATGTGTGAAGCCACGCGTCTCCGTATCCAGTTGATAATCATATCCATTTTGTGAAAGTTCAAAGTCTTATTGGAACCAGTTGGCCACCCTTTCACACCGACAACTCACGACTCATGTAATTCTGATTTGTTCCGGAAGAACATCCAGATATCCTCATTCTTGCCAGTTATGTCATATCAGATTATCTCTAATAAAAATGACCCCTCTATTTAAAAAATCAGAAAAATATCTCCACTTAAAGAGGAATTTTGAGCTTTCACAATTTCTTGTTATCAACCGGAACACACTATGAACCAATGCATCATACAAGAATTTGACTGAAAAGCTACCGTTCTGATGCAAATTCCATCGAAACTTGTCTGGTTCGCCTGACAGCTGAATGGTCTTCAGACGAATGAGCAATTCATTCCATGCTACCAGGCGAGGCCCAAAACGGTCCCTTCAGAAAGAAACATTAGGGTTTTCTTGTCCCGAAACTTGTTTGATCGTGACGAATTTATGTCTCACAATCCTGTACGAGCTAGAGTATTGTACCATAAATAAAGTAAAGTGGTCCTCATCCAAGTGTCTTCCAGAAACGTACCTAAGAACCATCTATAAGCGATAAAGTGCCAAATTGGAAAAAGAATTCCTTGGCCTTCATCAGCCATCCTAGAAATGTGAATTACCGGGTAGCAAAACATATGCCTTTTGTCAACATGACGAATCCATTAAACACTTATTTTTTGAATGTAAATTTGCTCGTGCAGTCTGGACCATAGTTCAAGTAGCTTCAAAGCTATATCCCCACATAGTGCGCGTAACATGTTCGGCAATTGGTTGTGGGCTATTGTCAAACACTTTTCTGCACATCTAGTTGTGGGGGTGGCTGCCTTATGTTAGGCATTGTGGCTTACCGGAAATTATGTGGTTTTTAACAATAAATGTATTTTATCTCCTGTACAGGTTATTCATGCGTGTACGCGATGACTCCGTACTTGGTCTATCTTGCAGAGGCCGGAGGACAGAAACCTTTTTATGATGGCGTCTAAATGGCTGGAGTATATGATGAGGGAGGTTTTCTCCCAACATGGATGGCGGTGTAAGCGGGGGGTGCGCCGCCGCCGCCGCCAGATCCGACGACGCGCGCAAGTGGGGGGCGCGTCAGTGGCTCAACCACGGTACCCGGCCGCCGCCGGCCTTCGACCGGCGCGAGCTCAAGGACTTCGATCGCGAGCTCGCCCGTCGCCGCCACGCCTCCTCCGGCAACTGGTCCGCGGGGAGCTCATCCGCCGGCGCATCGAGCTCGCGGCTCGTTCCGGTGAAGAGGGAGCCGGAGGAGGCGGTGAAGAGGGAGCCGGAGGAGGCCGTGCCCGATGCGCCGCCGCGCCGAGGCGTCATCAGGCCCGAGGACTACCTCCCCCGAGGCAGGAGGAGCTCCTCGAGCGCGTCGTCCTCGAGAGGTAGGCGAGGGAGCAGGAGGAGATTGAAGAGCGCATCCGGCGCGAGCTCAAGTACGAGCGGCTCTTCTTCCAGACGGGTGTCACGGCATCGCAGGCGCACGCATCGAAGGAGGCTGACCTGCGCGTGATGAAGTCGGAGCAGGCGAAGCTCTACGTCGACCTCGACTCCGACTCCTCCGACTCCGACTGAGCGCCGCCGGTGGGCAGCTACCGCAGGAGCTCCGGAGAGCTCAATTTTATTGTAGTGGTACGGTAGCGTAGGCCCTGTCTAGCATCTCCGACCTTTAATATGTATGTATGTGCTGTGTACGAACTTATGCAAAGAAGAACCATCTATGCAAGCGAGCTCCGGCGAGTTGCTGCTTAAATTTCTCGCGCGAAACAACTTTTTTTATATATTATGGGTTTGTTTGCGGTTTCTATTCTGCCGCCGCGTTTTTCAGCCTGCATATCTACTAGAGTTGCTCTAATCTCCGGATAGGATTTGCCCCATCCTAGGCTTGATTGATTTACTTTTTTGCTGTAAAAAGATATCTACTTTTAGGTTTGTAGGACTTGTTGGTTGTGTGCATGACGCTATGTAAAGCCCGGGCGCTCTTTCCATGTGATTGTTTCAGCTTGATATATCAATTAAATGAAATGTTTTTTATTGAAAAAAGATATTCTCATTCTTGCCGTAGGTAATCTGCACTAAGAGGATGTGGTTTCCCGGACGACTAGTTAGCATAGACGACATATAGTAGTGATAGTATAACTAGACCGGGTAAGATTAGTCTTCTCGAAAAGTGAAGATTTGATACCTACTTGGCCCAATAATTGTCTCTCAAGTCCCATGAGACGGTAGCAAAGGCAAATTGATCGATGATACCCTCCGTGTTGCTCTTAACCATGGAAACTTGATAGCAAGGGTACTAGTTCCTTTCAGGGAATTTAATTCAGTACACATGTCACTCCCTGCCTAGTCTAACTTGCATTCTATCCTAATTTCTTGGAGTTGCTTAGATATCCACTGATCGGTTCGATTAGAGATCATATTGCACTTGTCGTTCTATCAGTTTCTCAATTACTTGTGCGCGAAAAGAGAAAAATGGCCCTAGACTAATTTTTAGTTAAGCTTCCAAAATTTGTTCAGGCCTAGCGATTACTCAACAATACGAGCCATGATTGGTTAATTTTTAACGCTTTTGCTAAACATCATGTGCCTGAAAGTTTTCCATGCGTCAGTCGATTTCAGCTTTCCCCCGAGCGCGAGATAGGGGAGGCCGCAAATGGTAACGGACTCCACGGCGAGTGCGAGTTGTGAGCGAGCGGGATCCGACAACGCCAGATGTCGGCGGTGAGAGCAAGTCCGATGGTTGACCGTTCGGGTCAGGGAGTGCGGGGACGTAGTCAGTGCTGGAGAACTTGGGGTTCAGAGGGATAGCCGGGACAACAGCAACATGGCGGTGGGCGACGGTTCAGGAGCAAGCGGGGTAGAGAGAAGAGCGCGGTAGCGGCGGCAGCCGCGGGTGATGGGTGCCGGCTGTTAAGCCGGCATCGGTTGGCGGCGCATGAGAGAAAGAAGAACAATGTGCGCTCAGTTGATGATCGTTGAATGTAAATCTAACGCTCCAGAATTTGGACTGGCGCAGGCACCTGACCAATAGGGAGTCCCAAATCTTAACTATGCAAAGCTCGTCGTTCACCTTCTACCACTCATATAGCGGCTTTGCTACATCAACGGAGCTTTACGGAACTTTCCGGGGCTTGGCGCCCACCCCCATCAGTTAAAATAGGGGGGGGGGGGGGGGGGGGGATTAATTAGTTAATTAGGAGGAGATGGTTACTTAGTCCAATTAAAAAGGAACAAGTCAGCAGGTCCGTAAAATCTTGTTGCTTTAGTCCGTGTATCTAGCATTTTTGCTCATATAGTCAGATATGGAATTGTGACATACGGTGAAATGCTGACTGTAAATTAGGCATCTACCAAACTAAAATCTGCAGCCGAATGGGCTTTGCACCTTCATGGACCCGGGGAGCTAAAAGTAAAAATGATCCACCAGATCGAAAGGTACACTACATTTGATATTTCAGAAGAAAAAGGTGCACATCATTTTTGTCACGAGCACGAAGTGCTTTTTAGAACGAGCAAACAACTCTTTACAGTGGGACAGGGTAATCCTGTAAGTGCCTCTTTCGTACAAAGGAGTATCGTAGGCAAACCCACGTCTCGATCTCTTTCTTTTCCTCACGTTCTTCTTTTCAGGGCACGTACATTGCATCTTTCGGGAGAAGTTAATTATTTTCTTTAGAAACCACTGATAGAATGCCGTCGGAAGACCCAAAATATGTCTATGCGAGAACATGCAAAAGTCTAGTACTTTAAATCCAATGGACTGATCCTGCCACAAGGAACCTAACTAACGAAGATAAGCTTAGTTCATGGGAGCGGTTAATTATGATCCCATAATTCATGCACTTAAAAATCAACCTAACGTGACACGTAATATTGTGACCTAAACATTTTTTTAGCACAATACAATCGAAGTTACTCGTATACATGAGCATTCACTCACCTTTATGAATGCACATATGCATACTCAACCTAACGTGACACGTAATATTGTATCCTCAACATTTTTTTAACACAGTACAATCGAAGTCACTCGCATACACTCACCTCTATGAACGCATACATGCATACTCAACCTAACATGACACGTAATATTGTAACCTGAACTTTTTTTTAACATAGTACAATCGAAGTCACTCGCATTCACTCACATGTATGAACGGACGCATGAGTACTCTAGTTTTATGAGCACCTTTAAGAGACTGAGCCGACATGGCATTTTGGGATTTTACGAAGTCACCACAGACGTCTCGGAGTTGACGGAAACGTCTCCCCCCACCGAACAAACATCGGCGAAAGACTGAGATAAATCTAGGAATAATGCGACACAATTGTAAAGTCTAGGACTTGAACCCTTGTAGGATGGGGATACCACCGTCCTTCTAACCATCCAACCACAGGTTAGTTTGCTATTATAACCTGAACATGCAGTACCCATGTCATGGTCCCGCTTCCATCCAAATGGATATCTTTCTAAATATACGTACTGACAAAGGACTGGGCACAACAATGTTTGTAACCCCGAAACTTCCCGTGAGATTCAAAATAGTTAGGGCATCACTAGTGCAGAACCGGGCATTAGCGCCGGTTCGTAAGGACCTTTAGTGCCGGTTCTGCAACCGGCACTAAAGAGTGGAGACTAAAGCCCCCCCTTTATTACCGGTTCGGTACGAACCGACGCTAAAGTGCCACCACGTGGCACGAGCCAGGCCCGGGTGCTGGTAGACCATTAGTACCGGTTGGTAGCACAAACCGGTACTAAATGTTTGAGGGGTTTTGGTTTTAATTTTTATTTTTCATTAATTTTGTGTTTTCCATTTAATTCTTTTTTGTTTGCTGGTATTTTACGATACTACATATTGTACACGTTATGCATATATATAAATAGATTTTCTCGTAGAACCGATCATATATATATATAATCGAATGTCTCACAACCAGCATTAATTATTCACACATACACATGTATATATATATAATTTCTCCTACATGTTGCCTTGGTGCCTTCGGAGCACTATGACAAGTGGTTCATGGGGCGGTAGCGGGTAATAGTATTCTCCTTTGGGATCTATGACCTGGTCGAGCAAAAATCCCGCTATTTCCTCTTGAAGTGCTCGTATGTGCTCTGTTGGTAGGAGCTGGTCCCGCACCTCTTTGAACTGTTAAGAAGGAGATCAATATGCATGTGTATTAGTTGTGTGACTAGATATCGACAATCATGTAAGATTTGTGAATAGTGTTCTGGCAAACGTACCCAGTCCTGTCTATCAGATCTGCTCCTTTCGGACGCCATCATGCGAATGTTCTTGCAAACGTAGTATGCACACACTTCAGTCCCCGGCGCCTACTTTAGGGCCTTTACGAGAATAGAATTTAATCAGATAATAATTAATCAAGCATGTTAATTAATTAATTAATGGTATTGAAACAAGAATTAAAGAGATGGTAGCTAGCTAGCTAGTACTACTTAATTACTTACCTTGGGTCGATACCAACATAGCTTTTGTCGCCATTTTCCTGGAGCCACCTTGATGTACTTTGCCCAAGCCCTGTCCGCCGGCAAAGAAAATTAATAAAGGGGTTATTAAAAATAGTTCATATCAGGAAATGACGAACTAAATAGGCCGAGATATAGTTAATAATGATTGAAATCACCTGTCGACTATCCCCTTCACGATGTTGTAGTCACTATCTTTTTTAAGTAGTGAGTCTGTACTTCAACTTTTCCTTCATCAACTTTAATGTCTAACAAGATCCAGTGGAACCTGCATGCGCATACGTTTGCATGTATAAATTAAGCGGGTATGTGCATAACACTAATCAACTATAACCCTAAACCCTATACACTTATTAACATCTAGCTAGTAAGCAAAAACATAATTTGTAGTACAAGACAGTGTGACTCACTCGAAGTTGTAAGGAAGTAGTATATCTTCATTGCTATTGATGCGCTTCAAGAACTCTAGCATGTTTTTATCTACATCTTGTCTACACCATTCCAATTTCCATGTGTATTCATTAACGGTATTTGGGTCAATGAACCCAATGCCATAGCGTCCAGCTTTTTTCATTTCATACATCTTCATCCTGCATAATACCACAGAAAAGAATATATAGTGAGGATATATAATTACAGGTAATTAATGATCAATCAATGAGCACTAGAGCTAGCTTGAGACTTAAATTACAGAAAGAAATCACTTACAGACAATAGCAACTGATGATAGATTTGTCGAGTGCATCTTGATTGAATAACTGAAATAGTTCTGAATACTCAACGGACAGAGCTTTCTTATTGAAGTAATGATCTTCCTCGACTTGCACCATGAGGGACTCTCGATTGGAACTCTTGGTAATTTTCATGTACCAATCATGCAATTCATACATTCTCGTTGGGAGGTTCTTGACCTCCTCGGGCTCGACCAAAGGTTGGCCCCGGACATATTTCCGTTTTATTTCCTCCTCTCTAAGCGGAGACATGGGCTCGATATCGAGGAGTTGTCCAACAGTGATCTTGAGCATTTCAGCCTGCGTTATATGCTCCTCGGTTATTACCACATCGCCCAGCTCGGGAACGTAAACGGTTTGCCCACAATAATATTGGGCACGCGTACTCTCATGTGTTGTTGGCACAACAAGCGGGGGGATCGATTGCGCCGCCTGTTCTCCCAGCTGGGGAACGGGTTTCCCGCATTTTTTGACAGCTGCTTGTTGGTTCGAGCTCGAGCTCGCTTCTTTCTGTAGTCGTGCTCGATGTGCCTTCCTGATTTGACGCTCATAGTCTGAGTCAACAGGCTTGGGAGCTGGTGGTCTAGCCATACGAATGAAGTGGTCAATCTTTTCCTCAGGCACTTTCTCCCTCGGCGGCGGTGCCGGTTTCGGTCCAAAATGGGCGTCCACTTCGGCCCGCACTATGGCATCGTTTTGCTCCTTGGTCATGTCGTAAGGCCTCTGAGGAAGAGGAGCGAGGCTGCTTGGACCATATTTATATCGCCTGTCTCCGCCTGCCCTTCCTGTACTACCTCTACTCGTACCGCTACGCACCATAGCTGCGGCATGTCTCTTCTGCGACTGCTGAGGCGGCGGAGACGGCTGACGTGGCTGAGTTGGAGCAGGAGGAGTGGCCTGACGCTGTGCCGGACTTGAAGCAGGAGGTGTGGCCTGACACGGTATCGGACTTGAAGCAGGAGGTGGCTGTGCCGGACTTGAAGCAGGAGGTGTGGCCTGACACGGTGTCGGACTTGAAACAGGAGGAGTGGCCTGACGTTGTGCCGGACTTGAAGCAGGAGTCTGCTCACGCGTTCGTGGACTTGGAGGAGCGGGAGTCTGCTGACACGGTGGCGGACTTCAAGGAGGAGTCGGCAGACGCGGTGTCGGTGGACTTCGAAAGATGATGCAATCCTTTCTCCATAGGATGATATGATGTATGGCCTCTCCCAGTGTGTGCTCATCGTCACCTCCAGGAATGTCAAGCTGTAGCCCCGAATATGGGTCCACCACCTCATCAACCAAGACACGAGCATAGCCCGCTGGAATCGGGGCGCAATGGAAGGTTGCTTCAGGGGTAATTGTAAAAGCAATGGCGTCCGCCACCTTCATGGATATGTTCTTCATTTTGAAGTGTAGCTCACAGTTAGTGTTCTCTATGATGTCATCCATAGGGTATGTATCCAGCAGTGCGTCGCCCGGGGCGGAACCAACGCTGCTTCTCGGCATGGATGGGACGGTGCTATCCAATGCTGGATGATCATCCGCTTGCTGTTGCCGCTGCTGAGACCCCCTTTCCTGGCTAAGTGAGTCGATCTGCTGCTGCTGCTGCTGCTGGAATTTGAGTGCCAAGTCCGCGTGCCTTGCTTCTAGGCCTTTAAGGCGTTCCGCGTCCTGCTTCCTATGCTCCTCCTCCAGCTTCCTCTTCTCCTCCTCCTCCATCTTCTTTCTTGCACGGGTCCTGTAGTCGTCGTTCCATTCCGAAAAGCCCTCATACCAGGGAATAACGCCCTTGCCTCGTGTTCTTTCAGGGTGTTCAGGATTTCCCAGGGCGCGCGTAAGGTCGTCGATCTCTCTGTTGGGCGTGAACACCCCCTTTCGAGCAGTTTCTATTGCATCAAGTAACTTTTGTTCTGCTCCTTTTAGACTTGCCTTCTTCGAAACCAGGCCTGTCTTCGGGTCCAACGCCCCCCATGCGCATAGAACCAAGTTCTGCACCTGGGGGCCCAGCTCCTAGTAACCGGAGTGACCCCTGCATCCTCCATCTCTTGCTTAGACTTATCCCACTTAGGCACTGCCACCGCGTAGCCACCTGGACCCAGCCTATGGAACTGCGTCTTTTTTGCGGCATTGGCCTTGTTTTTTCTCGACCATTCCTTAGATAATTCCGATTCCTTGAATTTCACGAAAGCGCGCCAGTGTTTTCTTTGCTTCTCCAGTGTTCCCTTGAATTCTGGAGTCTTCCTTTCTGTAGTGAGGTAGTTGGCCCATACAATTTTCTTATGGGTGTTGAATGCAATTGCCATCTTCTTAAGAGCATCGTCCTTGACTTTCTGCACATCTGCATCAGTGAAATAATCTGGTAGGGTGAAATGTTCCATCAGAGATTCCCAAAGCTTTTGTTTTGCTCTGTCGTCGACGCAAGTAACATCTGGGCGTTTAGTTTTTGGCTCTTTCCATTCTTCAATGGAGATCGGGAGTTGGTCCTTCACAAGAACTCCGCACTGACGAACGAACTTGTTCGCAATGTTCTTAGGCGTGAGGGGTTCGCCACTAGCTTTGATGGAATCGATGTTGTACTTTACACCCTCCTTCAACTTTTTGCCCGGGCCACGCTTTGTCCTGCTGTCTGTAGAAGCAGATTTGCTCTATCCAGAGGGCTGAAAGAAGAAAGATCGATTCGTTAATATATCTTCAAATAAAAAAACATGTGATGATCACTAGATGCCTGCTTATATAAATATACCTCGCCGGTAGTCTTTGTTATTTTAAGATCAACATTGTATTCGTCATCATAATCATTGTCTGCGTCATCATAATCATAATCATAGTTCATGACTTCATCAGCTCGGTCGTCGAGATCGAATATCTTATCATCACCCTCCCCGGTATTGTTCAGATATTGGGAGCCGTCATTTGCTTCATTCAGATCATCTGGCCTGTTAGGGCTGCCTATGATCTCGAACAGGGCCTCTTCTCCCTCTCTGCCGGTATTGTCCGCCATAGCTTTTATTTAACTAATACAGAAGTAATATAAAACAATTTAGTATTCAAATTACAATGCATGGATGCAATCAATAAGAAAAAACTGAATCATATAGTACATAATATGCATCGCCTCGAATAATATATAATCTCGAATGCATCGTCTCGAATAATATATAATCTCGAATACATCACTGGCTAGGTAGCTAATAAAGATCGAATACTATAGAAGAATCTAGGCCACTCGCGGTTCCTGGGGCGCGGGCGGTGGACACCCAAAGACAAGGAACCATCACAGGATCATATCTTAGGTCATCTGCCCAAAGAACCTACCAGGTATTGGAGAACCTGACGTCCATAGCAGCCATGTAGCGATGGACGTGCTCGTCCTCCTCCCTGACACGACGACGCACCACCTTCGGCGGGGCCGACTCCCTCTGCACCGAATGTGGCCCATGCGAACGCCATCAAAGGAGATCAGGGTCGACGACGGGACCCGAGGTCGGGTTCCTCACCAAGCGGCGCCACCCTCCAGGTAGCACCTCCCAGTGCCAGCCTGACGGAGCCCAGTCCCGGACATGGGTCAGCCGGACATCGTGGCGAACGGGTCGACGGCGAGGATGCGGGCTGGGCATCGTCGAGAACAAATACTATATGCCCGCAAAAAGTAACATTTTTTAAATGTGATTGGATTGTGACTTATATGCAAATTCTAAATTTCTATAACTAAAATTATAAGAAACTAAAAACTAACATTTCTATAACAATTTGAAATTAATATAATTCATCTAGCTAAAAGTAACATTTCTAAAATTTATAACATTTCTATATACTATTTGACATTAATCTAATCTAATTAATCAATTCATCTAAAACATTTGTATAAAAGCAGGAAAAACAGAAAAAACTAAAAACAGAATCCTCTGTGTGTGTGTGCGCGCGCGCGTGTGTGTGCGCGCATGTGTGTGTGTGTGCGTGTGTGTGCGCGCGCGCACGTGCACGTGTGCACCTACGGCGCCGGCGGCGCGGCGGCTTCGATTGGAGGGAGGAGAGGGGCCGGGGAGAGGGGCTCACAGCGCGGGCGACGGGACGGCGAGGCGATGGGACGGCGAGGCAGAGGGGACCGCGACGGGGGCGGCGACGAGGGGCGGCGGCGACTGGGCAGAGGAGAAGAAGCAGAGGGAGAACGAACTGACGATTTTTTTGAAGTGTTTTCTTATGTAGAGCCCCCCTTTAGTACCGGTTGGAGCCACCAACCGGTTCTAAAGGTCTGTTTTGGCCAGGCGAAGCGGCGGGAAGCGCACCCCCTTTAGTACCGGATGGTGGCTCCAACCGGTACTAAAGACCACCCTTTAGTACCGGTTGATGCCACGACCCGGTACTAAAGACCACCCTTTAGTACCGGTTGATGCCACGACCCGGTACTAAAGAGGGTGCGCTGCCAGGCGAGGGGCGCAGAAGTTTAGTCCCACCTCGCTAGTTGAGGAGCGCCAAGACCAGTTTATAAGCCCCGGTGCAGGCACTGCATTGAGCTCCTCTCAAAAGCAGGCCTTCTGGGCCTACCTCTCCTACTCTGCCCGTGGGCCTACTGGGCTTGCGGGCCTGCATCCTGGCCCAACTACAGGTTGGGTTTCTAGTCGTATGCAGGCCGCTCTGGCCCAGTAGGTGGGCTTTTTTATTTTTTATTTTTTGCTTTATTTATTTTGAGTTGTTTTTTGCTGTATTTAGAGTTTCTTTGTGAATATTTTTGCTTTAGGTATAAAAAATTACAAACTTTCTGTTAGTGCCGGGGACGGATATCAAAACCATGGCACTATGTATAACAAACAACGTACGAGTAAGATAATTATACAAGTAACTATATATCTAAATCACACAAACATCAATTTGGTAATGTAAAACATTCATGAACAAGAGGCTCACCACAAGGTGGTGCCGGCGACGGAACGGTGCGGGCGATCGACTGTGGTTACGACGGAGATTTAACAGGCACTAAGTAAACCACACCTACATATGCGAACTAAGTGTTATTTTTGACATCAAATTGCATATAAATCAAATACTAGCACATATATTTCCTCCCAAATTACTAAACTCATAAATTAATCACTATACAAAGCATTGCAAGAGCTAATCTAGCAATGAGGGATGAAAGGACAAAGTTGCTAACCTTTGTGATCATTTGAATGGATGGGGGCCTTCAAATCTTGACAAATTTTGGGCAAAATGTGTGATGAGCTCGAGAGGAAGAGGGGAAGAACAGAGAGGAGAGGGGAAAGGGGAAGAACAGAGCGAGCTCGGGTGGACGAAGGGTTTCTGTACGACGACCTTTAGCACCGGTTCGTGCCACGAACCGGTACTAAAGGTGCTGGAGGGGCCCCGGACTGACAACATCCTGCCACCACACACTTTAGTACCGGTCCGTGGCACGAACCAGTGCTAAAGGTCGGCCACGAACCGGTACTAATGAAAGCGGCCGGCTAGCCATTGGAACCGGCACCAGCTCAAAAGCAAACCAGCACTAATGTGCTTGACATTTGACCCTTTTTCTACTAGTGCATCTTCAATGCTGACCTATAAATTTGCTCCGACATCCATCTACGAACAGAGGGACCAGTTCGTAGACATGAATGTGGAAGCCTGTCATCCAAAGCTATCCGCATATGTCCAGTTACATTTCAAATGAAATTCGACAAAAACGAAAAATTAGATTCAAACTGAAATAAACCGGACTTTTTTTAACATAAAACCAAATGCTTTTCATCTAAACTGGGACAAATTCTTTACATTTAGACATTTTTCTACTAGACTAGACTCTAAAACTAGACTCCCGTTCTTCCCCATCTCCAGCTGGCCATGAGCCCCGAAAAATGAAGCCCCGCCCCCTCCCTAGTCCCTTCGCTGACATGTCTTCCCCATGTCCGGCAGCCGCTCATCGGACTGCCGGATGCCCTCGAGGGATATGCTTCAACTAGAGGGAAGAATAAAAAATGCTAGACCTAGGTAATCCTACGTGCTCCCTTCACGTAACCTTCCTAACAAACCTCTCCACCCCCTGATTTCAAGTGGGTGGGATCCCTCTCCTAATTTCATCCAACAGAAAAATGCCACGCAAGTCATTATGTAAGTTAAGTGAAATTGTTTACATAGGTGTATCATTACTTAGGGAAGAATAGCCTCCGCTTCCCTTCGTACCTTCCCTATGTCCGACAGCGCCGCTCATCGGAGTGGCCTCTGCTTCCATGAAGCAAGTATCAGGGTTGGTTGTGACGATGGTGGCCTGCGAAGAGGGCAAGACACCGGTTGTGCACGCCGGCGGGGGCCTTCATGGGATCCAAGTGGCGGCGGCCTCGCATGCTATACTTTTCCTCGCTGTCAGCGACGACCGTAGACGTGTTGGCCGCCTCGTTGATCTCCACGACGCCGACTTTTCCCCCCCTGGCAGGGCGCGACGGCGGATAGCGCGGGAGGAGCGGTACGACACTGCCTCATCCACGGCAGCATCTTTGCCCATGCCGTCGTGCTCCTCCACGAGCCGGCTTGGAGCGGCCACTTGCTCCTCCGCGCGCAAGACTGCAGCCTCGCCCTTGGTACTGACGGCCTCGAGCTGCGAGGGAGATCGAGCAGCGAGTTGTCTAGCTCGAATCCGGCGGGCTCGGCGGGCCATCCAGCCGGCTATTATGCGGGAGAACCCCTCTTCCTACTCACTGGATGCGTGGAGAATATGATGCAAGGAGGAGACGGGGAGCGGAGGTGTGGTGCGGTTCTTTCCTGGCGTCTGGCCTCGTTTAAATAGCCGGTGGACGCGAAGAGCCAACAGACGTTGTGTTTAATGCCGTACGGCTTGCGAACGGACGTGTGGACGGAGTAGGTTCTTCGGCACACGCGCGACTTTAATGAATGCAGGCAAGGAGGCGTGTTCAGCCGGGCGTGTAGCAGGCGACGCTCTCGGCCGGCGCAATGCGGAGCGGCCGCGCACAGCGGCATGAATGGGCGGGCAGCTGGCACCGGGCAGGAAAGCACATGTGCGAGGGAGGAGGGGGTTTGGGTGGGCCAGGGCCGTCAGAAGCGCTCGTGGCAGTGGTCTGGACGCCCGCAACCCCCATCCCCCCCCCCCACACACACACACTTTATCCCCGGTTTGCGGGAAAAAGTGCGTCTAGGCCGTCTAGCGGACCGATAAAGGACGCTGGATGGCAACACACGTCCGGATCGCGCGGTCCGGACATATGCGGGCGGTTTGAGGTTTCGCATTGAAGATGCCCTTAAGAACCAACTTTAAAGTAGGTGGTATTTCGTAAAATTAAGTCGATTTTAATATACTGAATCTAAAAGAAATCTCAAATTTTGAATATGTCGGTGAGGTCTGATTTTTTTTTGTTATTAAAAGTTTAAACCTTGCATGTGATAGACATCACATTTTGAGGTTAGCTAGGGAAATGATTAGCATGGTTCACAAAAGGTTCATTTAGTTCTTTCTTAACTACTCTCTCCATTGAAATTAAGCGGTATTTTGATCATCCAACAAATCCACGCCTTAGCCAACATTTGAATTCAATATTATATACGGGTTATGTGACACAAAATTGATATCAATGCATCCACCTTCCAAAGTTCTTTACTGTGATTATGACCTTGTTAACAGTAAGAAGAATAGTCTGAAATAAATTGTGTTAACTGAAAATTTGAACACTCAAAATACGCTTTACATTTTCCACGGGAGTGAATAGGCACACAAAACCCTCTGAATTATGTATGCCCTAGGAGAATAACTACTATTACCTCCCTTCCAAGAAACTTGTCTTACATTTGTCTAGATATACTACAATCAGAACCACTATTCCATTTAATTAGCAAAAAGGGATGTACATACATTTATCACTTATTTTACAGAAATTAGAGCTAAATTTTATAATGGTGAATAATGAGGATGTACCACTGAACTACCTAACTCAATGTGTCAGGGGTTGTACTTAATGTAAGTACTATTTTCTTGCATTAACAATTCAACATGGAGTATAGAATTATATTGTCAAAGTTCTGCAATATAAACTCAAAACAAAACAAATTAAACTCATTCCTAATATATGTATCGGACGCTGCTAAAACCTTCAGGAGAAATCACTTCGAGTTGGACTATCTTGTTGGTCGTAGGCTGCATTATTTGGACACAGGAGCCATAAGATTTTCTGTGAGCTAGCTAAAAAGATATAGCTAGGCCTAGGCAGCTGATTAAATCAAACAGGCTCTACCATTCACCGATCGACAATGTTTGCTTAGCATAGTAGTCATTAGAAATCAATTGTGCAGGAAAATAGTGCAGGGGTACAGAAGAACATACCTGGATGATACTTGAAAAAGGAATATATGGGGATATAAACTTTGTTGCTTTCGTAATTCACTTGTTGAACTCATGTTCTTCTCAACAAGTACACCACCATATCTGCTTTGGCCTTTTGCCTCCGCATCAACTTTACGTGAAGAATCCAATACGATGACTGGATTCACCTAGCTAGCTAGTAATAAGAGAGAAAAGAGAGAAAGCAGAAGGGAAAACAATGGTGTCCCGGCTATTGCTGCTGGGGTATCGATCGTGCCTGAAAACTAAGTAAGTATATAGTTACCTGTGAGTTGTCATCACATTGGGGTCAAAGAGCTTTCTAAGGCGTCAGCACTTCCTTTCTCCGTCTCCCTGTTACTTGTACATTGCATCCGTAACTGGATTTGGCATGGTAACCTCAAGATTTTATTCACTCCGAAATGGTCTCTCCACTTGGTATATGTCTATGCCCAGAGGATTAAGATGGATCTTTAAAGAAAGTTTATATTCCAATGCAAGGAATCGATCGTATCGTATCCACTTCAAGCACATAAATACGTAGCTCACCAATGCAAACTCTCACTGCCATGCACATTTGAGCTTAATTAGTTAGCTAGCCTTTATTTTCCTTGCGGGAACATCAGCTAGCTAGCTGGTGACAAGTCTTCCGATCGAGCCGACGATGAGCACGTCGAGGAATCCGCTGGTCGTCGGGAACATCGTCGGAGAAATCATCGACCCCTTTGATGCTTCGGCGGTGCTGAGGCTGTTCTATAACAACCGCGAGATGACCAGTGGGTCTGGGCTGAGGCCGTCGCAGGTGGCCAGGGAGCCGACCGTCCAGATAACCGGCTCCCGGGGGCGCAATGAAACATCACTATACACGCTGGTGAGTCACCGGCAAACTGCATCAATCGATGCTTATCGTCCTTTTCGGAAGAAAAAGAAACTGTTGTCGTCGTTGCTGCTCCTTCTCATGCACGTATGTTACTGCCATGTTCTGTTACTAGGTGATGGTGGATCCTGATGCACCTAGTCCAAGCAACCCTTCCAAAAGGGAGTACCTCCATTGGTACGTGCTAAGCTCGAGCTAATCATTAATCAACCATTCACTTTTTTCATGTCAACCCTAATTTCTTGTATCTGAGTTTCAAAAAATATATTTCTTGTATCAGTTGATGCATCATCATACTCCTAACACAAATACGCCTTTTTTATTTGCTGTGCAGGTTAGTGATGGACATACCCGAAGGAGGTGATGTCAGTCATGGTAAGCGAGCGACTTGGCAGAAATTAATATGGACAAGTTCCATGCATGCACTAACCAGCTGCTGCCACGTTCACTAAGAGGATTGAACATGCATGCATGTGGATTTCGCATTGGACTATTGTAGTACTATATGTTTAATCATGTGTGTTAAGTTTTCTTATTACTCCGCCGATCAAACGTGTCAGGAACTGAGGTGGTGGCGTACGAGAGCCCGCAGCCCAAGGCGGGGATCCACCGCCTGGCGTTCATCGTGTTCCGGCAGACGGTGAGGCAGGTGATCTACGCGCCGGGGTGGCGCCCCAACTTCAACACCAGGGATTTCGCGGCGTGCTACTGCCTTGGCGCGCCGGTCGCCGCCGCCTACTTCAACTGCCAGAGGGAGGGCGGCTGCGGTGGCCGGAGGTGCAGCTGAAGTTCACGGCGACAAGGCTGTCCGGCCGTCGTCCATCATCGACAACAGGACCCGGTCTGACCTAATTATTGAAGGATATGACATACACATGCACAACGTAGTATAAGTATGCATGCAGACATGCATGCCGTGCATTGTGAGAGAGCGTGCGATTGCCAAGATAGAATATGGTGTATGTATTTGTATCTGTGTGTTTTATTGAGCTTATTAACATGACAAGTACTAAGAAGTACTAATATCTCTAATATTTGCGGTACACTGAGGTGATCTTGCTCACATGTTCGGTATATCTCCTTGCACGCGAAAAGGTGTTCCATATAAGAGCATCTCCAGCCGTTCGGCCCCCAGGGCGCCGAAAAAAAACGGCCTGGGGGAGAACCGTCGCTAGATTGGCCCCTGGGGTTCGGTTCGCTCCAGTCATAGGCCCACGGTCACCGCGGGTTCGGCGAAGTTCGTTTTAAATTTTTGCAAACTCGGTGATTTTTGCAGGAACTCGGCCATACTTCATTAAAATTTGTAAAAAACGTAAAAACATGCAAGAACTGCGCCTAACTTAAAAAACAAATTAAAAAGCCTAGCCGCCGCCGTCGTCTACATACCGAGAAGCCTGTAGAAGCGGGTGTAGTCGCCGCCGTCACCGTCGTCGTCGTCGTCGTCGCGCGTGACGTCCCTGCTGCAGCTCTGGCCGGGGTCACCGACACGCGGCGTGGCGCTTGACGACCCGACCTCGCCCTCCTCTGTCACTGTCGATGACGATAACGCCGCCCTCCTCGGCGCGGCAACGGGCCTGGTGCTCTAGGTACGCCTGGCGCTAGCGGCGCACCTGCTCGCGGACGTAGTCCTCCTTCGCCCATTTAAGGCCAGACTCGTCGTCGGGGGCCACCATGTCGACGTGCTCCGGCTTCACTGGGAGCAAGCCCGGCTCGGGCTTCGGCCGGACCAGGCGTAGGAAGCGCCTCGCCGATGCCGTCGCAGGCGGTGAGGGCTCGTTGATGACGAGGGCGCCGCCGCGAGCGCGACGCCCGAGCGGTGTCCCCTCCGGCTCGGGCCTGACGGGGTGGAGGGCCAGCGAGCCGGAGCCTGACGACGAGGACGACCCCGGCTCCATTCGCCGCGGCATCCAGGAACTGCCGCGGTGGCGAGAGAAGGACGGCCGCGTCGGGTACTCCACCCGCGGCACATTGCCGGTCTCGATGTGATCGAGGACGGCGTCGAGGGTGCGGCCGGGGACGCCCCACCACTCGTGCCGTCCTTTGGCGTTGAGGCGGCCGCGGAGAATGATGCCGTTGACGGAGGCGATCTGCTCCTCGCGGCGGCGCTGGAAGTACATCGTCCATAGTGTTTCGCTGTCGGGCGCGTACCTCGGCCGGTTCCGCTGCTCCTACGTCAGGGAGGAGCGGATGCGGGCGATCTCCGCTCGCCGTGCCGCCCCTTCGGGTACCGGCGGCACCGGGACGCCGCCGACGCTCAGTCTCCACGCCCCCGGCACGCGCATGTCAGGGGGCGCCGGGTACTCGGCCTCGTAGAGGAGGTGCGCCTCCGACTCTTGGAGGTGTCGGCGGCCGAAGCCGTTCGCCGCTGCGCCGTCGCCTGGGAACCTCTCGGCCATGTTTGCTTTGCTCGTTGGCGGGGGGAGTGGGGGAGGCTGTGGCGCTCACCGGCGAGGAGAAGGCTTTTGCGAGAGGGAGAGGGGGAGGCTGTGGCGCTCATTGGCGGGAAGTGGGCGCCTTTTATAGCCGAAGCGGGGCGGCGGGGAGGCGACATGCGGGAGGATGCGTGGAGGGAGCGGGTGGGACGCGCGTCGACGGCGTCTTCACTGCGCCGCCCGTGAGGCATCAATGGAGGCTGACCGGCGCGGCAGCGCGGCAGCCTTGGCCTTGATTCCCGCGGGAACCGAGGCGATGAGGGCGACGAAGCGGCGTCTCGCTGACTCGGCGGGCCCGCGGCTTTTTCGCGCCAAAACACTCGCCCCGGCGCCCTCGGGCGCCCCCAGCGCGCCGGGTTCGGCCTGGGTCCGCCGGCGCTGATTTCGGCCCAAGCCGGCGAAAAATGGGCTCCTAGGGGCGCGATTGGGCCGTTTTTTCGGCGCCGGCGCGAAAACGTCGCCTGGGGAGGCCATGTTGGGGGCGCGGCTGGAGATGCTCTAAGTATCTTATACCTTATATATCTAAATAGTTGGCCAATAACACCATATTTTTCTCAACATGCAAGCCTGCGTCACCTCATCATTCAAATGATCACCTCAACTTGCGACCATGCATAAGAAAAAGACACCTCGAGAATTTCCATTCTATTATCATATTTATACCACATATAATATTCAAACACATAATCATATGTATTCTTAGTTTTAGTTTTCATGTTATTACTCCAAATATTCATGTTTCATGCAATCAGTTCTCATTGAAATATTTCGAAATATTCTTGCAACAACGTGTATCATCTAGTTACATAAAGCTGTGAGCTGAAGGGCATTTCTAACAGATTCCCTAAAAGTTAGTGGAGTAAAAGTTAGAGTAAAGTTAGTGGAGTAAAAATTTACTCCACTAACGGTGGCCTCACCTAGCCGAACCCCTATAGTTAGTGGAGTAAAGTCAAATTTATGTCCGTTTTGTATACTAGCCACACAAACACAATCTCTACACAATACATATCTTAAAATCATTCAAATTAAAGCATGGATAGCAATAATTGTCATAACATAAAGTTTCATTACCGTGTTTTTCAAATTTAAACTTCCGAACTTCACCCAAAAGACATCACTTCAAACACAATGTTTGATTCAAAATCACCATAAACATAGCATGTATATGTTGTGGATCGAGCCAATCTTTGGCATGCACCACCACCCTCTCGGCCACCACCACTCAAACGATGACCTCGACAAACAAATCAACCTTGACATCCTCTCGGCCATCATCACCACCACCCTCTCGGCCACCATCACCATCCTCTCGGCCACCATCACCACCACCACCATCACCACCCACTCGGCCACCATCACCAACACCATCACCAACACCCCCTCGGCCGCCACCAACATTCCGAAGAGAGGCCAAGATTTCTCCACGAGTGAGCTCCAAATACTTTCTTGCGGTTTCATCCATTGTGTTTGGATTCATGAACATGATAGCACGCTCTTCGGCCTTCTTCGCATCACGAATCCTCCCCTCCTCAAGTGAAAGCCTACGCTTCTTGGCCTTCAACTTTCTCTCTTTGGCCGTCAACTTGGTCTTTCACTTGTCATCCTCGAAGGCCTTGAGCTCATTCCACCTCGTCATCTTGTCTCCTTTGCGTTCAGCCGCCAACACCTTCCTTGTCTCGATCATTGCCACAAGTTCATCCTTGTAAGTGACACCAAATGCATTCCTCTTCTTTCTTTCTTTTGCAATCTTGTTTCCTCCCGGTCTATTGTTGGCATCTTGATCAACCTCCTCGTCGTTCTCAAAGGATATAGTCAACCTTGACCTCTTCGGAGTGGTCTCCACAATTCTTTGGATCCACTTCTCATTCTTGCATAACTCTTTGTAGCAATGATGCAAAGTGAAGGGCTTGTGGACGAACTTGGTGTTCCGATGCTTGAATAGCTCTTGGATGTAGGGGCCATATTCCGCCACTTGCACACCACTCAGTGGAGCATGGTTCACTTGGTTGATGCAACCGGACCATCGGTTGCATTGATCATGGATGGTGCTCTAACTATGCCCAAGAAAACCTTGTGTACGGCTTGATCACACGTCCAAGGAGATGTTGTAGTAGTCGGTGATCCTCTCCCAAAACATGGTCTTGGTTTGATCCGTTCCGATCGTTGCATCCATGGAGATGGCACACCAAGCGTCACAAAGCGCAAGGTCCTCCTTTTGGTTGCAGTTTAGGAGGTGGCTCCTTGAGGCCTTGGTGCTTGCTTCGGTCACCTCCACCACCTCCTCCTCGGTCACCACCTCTTGGACCTCCTCCTCGGTCTCCTCCATGTCTTGCGTGGCCGAATGATCCCAAAACAAGTCATAGTTGAGATCATCAAGGCCAATGGTGGCCGAGGACTCCAGCAATGCGAGGAATTCGGCCATGTTCATCTCCGCTCTACAATGTCAAAGCAAGCACTATAAAAAATCACTACCAATCACGAACAATCACTATCGAATACCAACGGGACCTGAGGTTTTATTTTTACCTTGTTGGCATTTCATCGAGCACTTGGCGGCCATGTTTTTTGTTGCCGGCCGCGGCCGCCGCTCGTGCCGGAGCAGTCGCCGTAGGGGAAACCATAGTTGTTGCACGAGGTGTAGCCTTTGGACGAAGCGCCATCACGATATTCTTCATCTTCTTCTTGCGGCCGGTAGGTGCGGCGGGAGGGCTGCGTGCCGTTGCCGGAGACGCGGTGGCCACCCCGGACACCATTGGCGTGGTTGGAGGCGGAGCTTGGACTCGGTGGTTCTTTGTCATCCCCAAGCCTATTTTCGGCACCGGCGGGGTGAGCGGGAGGGGGGGGGGGGGGTTGGCTGTCCATTTCGGCCGGCTCCACTACAAGAAATATGTCAACTGGTGACCTTCTGTCAGTGACCCTGGAAGAATTGGTCATAGATCTATGACCATTTCAGGCCAATTGGTCAAAAGCTGTTCGGGGGGCTCCAAACCCTAAACTATAACGACCATTTTGGTCAGAAAGGTCGTAATTTCCTTACACGAAATGGTCATAAAGCAGATAGCACATGTCTGCTGCCTTATTTCTAGCTGATCATGACTAATATAGATGGTCATAACCTTGTAAATTGTGGTGGGTTGCTATGACTAGGCGCCACCTCATCAGTTTTGCCTATGTGTCATGTCCATGTGGCAGTTTTTGCCCTAGGTTGTGAAGCAACCTATATTTCTGTCATTCCCAAAATTCCCAAAAAAATCTCATAAATTCTTTGGGTCATATCTTCGTCAAATATGTAAAAAACCTTCCTTGCCTAGTTAAAAAATAATTCAAAAATATTCATTTTCCTATTCTGCTCAGAAAAACACTTTGTGAAGGAAGTACCACTTTGGCATGTCCAAATGGCACTACAGGAAACAGCTACTTTGCCGTCTGCCATGGCGGACGGCAAAGGCTCGAAAGGCGGACGGCAAAGACCTTTGCCGTCAGCCGCGGACGGCAAAAGGCTCCGGCAAAGAAGGCTACGGTAAACAGCTTCTTTGCCGTCTGCTTCCTGGCGGCGGACGGCAAAGGATCTTTGCCGTCTGCGGCGGACGGCAAAGAGGGCGGACGGCAATATTTGCGCTGTCAGTCCGTTAAGTGGCTAACGGCAGACCTTTGCCGTCCGCCGCAGACGGCAAAGAGCCTTTGGTCTTTGCCGTCCGCCTTATGATGTCATCTACACGTCACTAGATGCCAGGTTCTTTGCCGTCTGCCACTGTAGGCAAACTGCAGGTTCTTTGCCGTCCGCCACGGACGGCAAAGTCGTTGCCGTCTGCCACTGTAGGCAAACTGACCAAATGGGTCAGCTCCCAGGAAGCACAGTTGGCTGCCACGTGGCTTCTTTGCCGTCTGCGGCGGACGGCAAAGAGCTCTTTGCCGTCGGTGGCAGACGGCAAAGAGCCTGCATATTGTCTGTTTTTTCTGTTTTTTGTTAAATCCCACAATTTGCACAGAAAATATATATGACATATAGATATATTTCACAGGCATTCATCACATAAACAAGTTCATACATCATTTCATACACAAACAAGGTCCATCCATCATTTCATACATAAACAAGTTCCATCCATCATTTCATACATAAAGAAGTTCCATCCATACATAAAGTAGCACTCCATAGCTAAGGTGACTAGAATGAGAAGACAAGAATGAGAAGACAAGAAGAAGAAGAGTAGAACAAGCACTCCATCCAGCACATAATGAAATCTGCAAAATGGCAAAATAAGAAAGTTAGAAATGGATCGTTTTTGAGCTAACTTAGTTGAAATGGATCGTTTTTGAGCTAACTAAGGTGAAATGGGTCGTTTTTTAGCTCACTTAGGTCAAAAGGATCGTTTTTGAGCTAACTTAGTTGAAATGGATCGTTTATGAGCTAACTTTGTTGAAATGGATCGTTTATGAGATAACCTAGGTAAGATGGGTCATTTTGGAGTTAACGTAGGTGAAATGGGCCATTTTAAAGCTAACGTAGGTAAAATGGATCATTTAGGAGCTAATCTAGGTGAAATGGGTCATTTTTGAGCTAACTTGGATGAACTGCATCATTTATAAGTTAACCTAGGTAAAATGGGTCATTTTGGAGGAAAATAAGCTAACTCTAGGTCATTATGGTAAGCATATTGGAGGAAATAAAGCTAAGTCTAGGTCTTTATGCATTTGTTAAGCAAAACACTAGAGAAACTTACCGTGATCAGGGAGGTGTAGGACCGGGGTGGCTAGTGCCGCTACCTGGAGAAGGATCGTGCGATGCGTTTCTGGAGTTAAGCTGCAACAAAGATCATTTTCAATGTCTCGTTAGCATTACGACACTCAAATGTTGAGACTACCAACTAATGTCCATTCAAACTAAACTCACCGTGCTCCCAGGAGCAATCACTGGCATCGGCGGAGCGGGCTGACCGGACTTCTCGCACACAGACTGCACATTTGGTTTTCAGAACAGAGTCATACTAGTTAGTAATGAGACTTAAATGTTAAGACTAGCAAGTAATCTGCAGAAGAAACTTACCACAAGGAGCTCGTACATGGCCCTTGCCTGCATGTCATTCCGTGCCCTCTCCTCCTCCATCATCTTTCTCGTCCTCTCCTCCATCTCCCGCTGCCTCTCCGCCGCCTCTGCCAGAAGTTTCTCCGTTCTATCTCTCTCAGTCTGTATAGCAGCCTGCAACACCACTCACATGACCATTTGTAATCATTGATGGAAGCGCACACAATGTAATGGAGACAGATAACTGAGTACGTATCACTAACCTTGATGGCGAGTTGCACTGGCCGTTCACGAGGCCTTATCTCAGGAGCGGAGCTCGACTGGCGCGCCTTGATCTCCGGGAGAGTGCTAGGACAACGGATAAGTCCATCTCCAATGGCTATGGAGCCATGGGACCTCCCGCCACCAGATATCATCACCAGCTCTGGATCAATGGGACCCTGGCTCGGGTTAAAGTCCTCCCCTTTCCTCGCCTTCCCCTCATCTCTATATCTCACGAGCTTGTTGTGGGAGGAGATGTTGGTGAAGTTGTTTGCATCATCGAGGTCAGACTGAGAGAAAGCCTTGACTTTCTTGTAAGAGCCAGTGTGGGCCATGGCATACAGGTCGTACACCTCTGGCACCTTATCCGCCTTATTGTGGCGTGCCTGAAAGAGAGAAGCAATGAAAGTTAGTAATTAAAGGGCTCAAGCTAGCATGATGAATGAATTGCATGAATCATGAAGCAAACCACATACCCAGTTGCGCCCGAACTGATATAAGTTGGAGCTGCCTTGATGGTGTGGCACACCTTCCATTTGGGCACGTTTGTCCTTGGCCTGGTTGTGGAGGGCTAGCCATTCTTGTGAGCACCACTCATCGACCAACACCTCCCAACAATCCATCCGATCCGCACACCATCTCGGAGGCGCCTAAGTTAGCAAATAGAAACTTGAGCGCTACGGCTAAGAATTACTAAATGAAGGAACTTAAGTAGAAGGCCTTAAGAATTACCTTCATGTACTGCTCCTTACTCAGGAACTTATCGCGGCACGCCGGCTTGGTCTTCTTGATACCACGCAAGGCGTAGTAGTCTCGAACAGCCTGCACCCGAGCCTCGTGCCGTAAGTTCTGGAGTAGGCGCTTGCAGACGTTCTCGATAACATTTGCGCACTCCTCCTCGTATCCCTCCTCACACCTGTAGAATGTCTGCAATCAAATGAGACAATATTGATTAGTACAATTAATAACTAGCTAGTTGAAGATTTTGAAATGTGTAAAGGAGAAATTACCCAGAACGTCCTGATCACCATGTCTGCCCTCGTGTCGCACACGACACCGTCGATAATGACATCCGGCGGGGCCGGGGCAGCCACGTAGTGCTCCCAGCTCAACCCAAGCTCTGGAAGCCGACCCTCACCAGGCAACGTGACAAACCCCGGGAAGTTTTGCCGGCAAAGAACTCCAAGGACGGAGTTGGGCCGGCGGACACTATGATGGTGGTCCCAACCCCTGCAGCATGACAAGGCCAACGCATTAGTTATTTGAAGAAACGTGAATGCAGAAGGTACAAAAATTTTAAATGCACTTACGTACCTCTCCCCATCAGGGAAGATCAACCACCTCTGCTCGCGGGTCGCCGGCACGGACGGGAGCCGTGTAGCACCACGCTGGTAGACGGTGCCACCCTCCTCCTCAAGATCAGTCGGCTCCCCGCCATCATCAGCATGGCCACTCGGCTCCTCGGGCTGATCCGGCCAGGTACCCCATCCGGACGTGTGCTCCTCCGGGGTCTCGTGGGCCGAACTCTCGTGGGCCGAAGGCCAGTCGACCCGAGGCTCGTGGGCCCAAGACCCGTGGACCGGAGGCTCGTGGACCGGAGTCCGTGTAGCCTCCTCCTCGGACGAGTCCACCCTAGCAGTCACGTGCTCGCACAAACCCCTTGGTTTTTGTGAACCATTCAGTGCTCCATTTGTTCTGACCAGTGTGACCGGTGTACATCCACGCACGATCACTCATCTTGACTTTCAGAGCTACTAGACACACAACAAATATATATATATAATTCACCATGTATGTATTCATCAGTTGATCTACTTTGTCAATTTTATTACGTCCATGCAACCTACACTCTAATAGGTAATGATAGGTCCTAATCCCACCCGAGTATGTTTAGATTGGGTTCATTTTCCCATGCTATGCCCCGGATCCTACGCAAAATTTCGGCAGCACCTCCCCGCTGTTCTCCTGATACACGTCTCTGCAATAAACAGAGAGGATGTGTACCCGGAGAACAACAGGGGAGGCACTGACGAAATTTATGCGTCGGATCCGGAGCAAAGCATATGGGAAAACGAACCCAATCTAAACATACTCGGGCTGTCCATGGATAGCGTTGGACAATTCGAAAGAATCAAGGTTATAAATATGCAAATGCATGCATATTTATAACTATGACGCTTTCGAACGGGAGACACATATTGGTTACGCATACTGATAATTCAAGACACATATATATCTAGCTATCAAGTTTCATCGGAATAGATCAAATAATTAATGGGGGAGGAGGACATGTCATTTGTGCTCACCCACGAACGAAGGGGCAGAGCTCGTCAAACGCACGGCCAGGTCGTCGAACACCAAACCTCGCAGCGATGAAACAACTGCACATTTAAAACTACCCGATCAACACAATTATATATGATGTTTTTCATAACAAAATCGAAAGATATATGACCTAACTAATAATTCACAAATATATGACCCCGTCGGCTTCTGGAAGGCCAAAGAACACCTTTTCGGGACGTGTCGGGGGTCGGGGTGTCGTGTCGGTCTCGGGGTGCCGTGTCGGGGTCGGGGTTGGGGTCTCGGGGTCGGTGTGTCGGGTCGGGGTGTCGGGTCGGGGTGCCGGGTCGGGGTCGGTGTGCCTTGTCGGTGTCGGGGTCGGGGTGTCGGGTCAGGCTCGGGGTCGGGGTGTCGGGGTCGGGGTCCGGGTCGGGGTATCGTGCTCGGGTCTCGGGGTCGGGGTGCCGGGTCGGGGTCGGGGTGCCGTGTCGGTGTCGGGGTGTCGGGTCAGGCTCGGGGTCGGGGTCTCGGGGTCGGGGTGTCGGGTCGGGGTGCCGGGTCGGGGTGTCGGGTCGGGGTGTCGGGTCGGGGTGCCGTCTCGGGGTCGGGGTGCCGGGTCGGGGTCGGGGTGTCGGGGTGTCGGGTCAGGCTCGGGGTCGGGGTGTCGGGGTCGGGGTCGGGATGTCGGGGTCGGGGTGCCGTGTCGGTGTCGGGGTCGGGGTGTCGGGTCAGGCTCGGGGTCGGGGTGTCGGGGTCGGGGTCTAGGGGTCGTGGTGTCGTGTCGGGGTGCCGCGTCGGGGTCGGGGTGCCGTGTCGGGTCGGGGTTTTTTCCTCTTTTTTCCTTTTCTTCTTCTTCCTATTCTTCCTTTTCTTCCTCTTCTTCTTTTTTCTCCTCCTCCTCCTCTTCTTCTTCTTCCTTTCCTTTTTCCTCTTCTTCTTCTCCTCCTCTCCTCTTTTTTCTTCTTCTTCTTCTTCCTCTTCTTCTTTTTCTTCTCCTCCTCCTCTTCTTCTTCTTCCTCTTCTTCTTTTTTCTTCTCCTCCTCCTCTTCTTCTTCTTCCTTTCCTTTTTCCTCTTCTTCTTCTCCTCCTCTCCTCTTTTTTCTTCTTCTTCTTCCTCTTCTTCTTTTTCTTCTCCTCCTCCTCTTCTTCTTCTTCCTTTCCTTTTTCCTCTTCTTCTTCTCCTCCTCTCCTCTTTTCTCTTCTTCTTCTTCTTCCTCTTCTTCTTTTTTCTTCTACAACCTAAACCTAAAACTAAACCTAAACCTAAAACTAAACCTAAAACTACAACTAAAACTAAATCTAAACTAAAACTAAAACTAAAAAGGAAAAAAAAGAAAAAAACAGAAAAAAACTGAAAAATGGGGGCTCACCTGGGGGGTGGAGGAGGCCGGTGGAGGAGGGGCGGGGCGGTGGAGGAGGCGGCCTGGGGGCGGCGGCGAGCCGGGGCGGCCTGGGGGCGGCGGCGAGCCGGGGAGGCGGGGCGACGGGCGGCGGGGGCGGGGGCGCGGGGGCGCGGGGCGGCGGGGGCCGGGGGCGGCGGGGGGCCGGGCGGTGAGGGCGACGGTGCCCCGGGGCGGCGGCGAGCCGGGGTGGCGGGGGCGACGGGGCGGCGGGGGCGACGGGGCGGCGGGGGGCGCGGGGGCGCGGGGCGCGGGAGGCGCGGGCGGCGGGGGGCCGGGGCGGTGAGGGCGACGGGGCCCCGGGGCGGCGGCGAGCCGGGGCGGCGGGGCGACGGGGCGGCGGCGGCGCGCGGCGGGCGGCGGCGTGGGAGGAGAGAAACGGCGGCGTGGGAGGGAGAGGGAAGAAGCGAGTAACGGGCGGGGGTACGGGCCGTTAGGTAGTAGGCTCTTTGCCGTCCGCCCCCCTTTGCCGTCCGCTTTTTTGCCTCTTTGCCGTCTGCTAGCGGACGGCAAAGAGGTGGCCCGTTAAGTTTTTCAAAAACGGGCGGGGGGTGGGGGCCACCTCACTCTTTGCCGTCCGCCAGCGGACGGCAAAGATTCTTTGCCGTCAGCTGGCCGACGGCAAAGAGCTGGCAGACGGCAAAGAGCTTCTTTGCCGTCTGCTTTTGGGTAGCTGATGGCAAAGAGCTGGCAGACGGCAAAGAGCTTCTTTGCTGTCAGCTAGCAGACGGCAAAGAGCTGGCAGATGGCAAATTAGCTGATTCCAGTAGTGTGGTATCCATTTTCTATAGTGCTTTCCTATGCCCAAATAACCATCCTCCACCAAATGCCAGCTCAATCCATTCATTATTTTGAGCCCAGCTTCAACATTTGTATTTATGTCCAGTGTGGTACTTTGCAAAGCAAGTACCACCTAGGCTCCTCTTTTTGAGTTGAAAATTTGTGAAGACGGTCTTCTTAGTAACTGATCATCCTCAGACAAAACTCACGCCCATTAGCCATGTGCATTTCCCGTACCGCTAATCAAACACTTGGCTGCTTATTCATGTTTAAGCATCGATCGGTCTCCTTGTGAGAATCTTATGTTGTGATTTTCTTCCTAGCACCTACCTGGGGAGTGCCCAACCCACTAGACATGCCTAGGCCACCCAGAACACATGGTAACGCCACGGTCACGCGGTGACCACGCGGCGGGCATGTGAGTTTACGCGCTCTAGAGTTGGGGCCCTCGGCCACCGTCCAAACCTCGACGTATCGCCACCAAACCATGTATTTATGATTAAATAGGTACTTATGTAACTAGAAATGATATTTGGAAAAAATAAATAGCAAACTATGAGGCAGCTGCAGTTCAAATTTGACCCGCTTCCTACTGAATCGGCAGGAATTTGTCTTTTTCACTAGAGGTGGATCAAAACTTTTGACACCCAACAATTTTGTAAATTGTGCATTAAATATGGCCTAGTATTTTAGAAAATTGATTTGGTCCAATTTTGCAACAAATATATGGTAGGTCCTTCACAAAAAAAACTCATTTCACGCACTCAGAAAATGGAAAATGAATTTTCCGTGCAAAGAAAATGAAAACTCCCTTAGGCAACATTGTTTGGAATTCCAAGATGCACCCTTGTGCACAATATGAGATCATTTGAACAAACTATGCCATGAATGTGGCCATAAGATTGATCATTTGGCTTGAAAGCAATGAATCTTCATGCATGATAGCTCATTTTTTAGAACACTTTTTAAAAGTAATTTCCTTATTACAAGTTTATTATTTTTCCTGGAAACTTGGTCACATATGATGACACAATCGGAAGGTTTTCCAATTTTTTGATTTTTTTTGAATTTTTTATGCCCGTTTCAAAATGCGGTCAAAACGGCGGGAATGACCGTTCCTAGCTAGTGGTTGAATCTTGGAATTTTTTTGGTGTTTCTCTTATTAAATAGATACTTATGTACCTAGAAAGGATTTTTGAAAAAAATAATGAGCAAACTACGAGGCAGCTGCAGTTGAAATTTTACCCGCTTCCTCCTAAATCGGCGGAAATTTGTCTTTTTCACGAGAGGTGGATCAAAACTTTTTACACCCAACCACTTGGTCAATTGTAATTAAATATGTCCTAGTATTTTAGAAAATTGATTAGGTCCAATTTTGCAACAGATATATGGTAGGTCCTTCACAAAAAAACCTCTTTTCGGGCACTCGAAAAATGGAAAATGAATTTTCCGTGCAAAGAAAATGGAAACTCCCTTAGGAAACATTGTTTGGAATTCCAAGATGCACCATTGTGCACAATATGAGATCATTTGAATAAACTATGCCATGAATGTGGCCATAAGATTGATCATTTGGCTTGAAAGCCTTGAATCTTCACGCATGATAGCTCGTTTCTGAGAACACTTTTTTAAAACAATTGCCATATTACAAGTTTACTATTTTTCCTGGAAACTTGGTCACATATAATGACACAATGCGAAGGTTTTCCAATTTTTTGATTTTTTTTAATTTTTATGCCCGTTTCAAAATGCGGTCAAAACGGCGGACTTGACCGTTCCTAGCTAGTGGTTGAATCTTCGAAAACTTTTGATGTTTCTCTGATTAAATAGATACTTATGTACCTAGAAATGATTTTTGGAAAAAATAAAGAGCAAACTATGAGGCAGCTGCAGTTCAAATTTGACCCGCTTCCTACTGAATCGGCGGAAATTTGTCTTTTTCACCAGAGGTGGATCAAAACTTTGACATCCAACCATTTGGTCAATTGTGAATTAAATAAGGCCTAGTATTTTAGAAAATTGATTTGGTACAATTTTGCAACAAATATATGGTAGGTCCTTAAAAAAAACCATTTTGGGCACTCGAAAAATAGAAAACGTCTCTTTTGTGCATTGAAAATGAAAACTCCCCATATCAACATTGTTTTTCATCACAAGATACACACAAGTGCACAATATTCATTCATTTTAACAAACTATACGTGGTTAATATGTTGAATGTTTGCCCTAAAAAAGAGGATAAAAACTATAAGAGAAACATAAGCTGAATTCTGATTGGTGGAATCCGTTGTGGCATGGATCGATGACGTGGCCAACATCCGTCCATCCGTCCATCCATACATCCGTCCATCCAAGCCACTGCAGCCTCTCTCTCTCTCACGCGCGTGAACCCTAGCCGATCCAGATCCCTCCCCGCCCCCACTCCTCTCCCCCGATCCAGATCCCTCCGCCGCCGCCAACCTCTCCCCTCGCCTCCGCCACCCACCTCTCCCCTCGCCGCTGGTCTGCAGCCGTCTGCACCCTCTCCTTCCCTCCACTCATCACAAGACAAGAGAAGAAGAAAGGACGACTCTCCCGATGCCAGATCCAATCCTCCTCCCTCCCTCCTCGCCCCTGCTCCCTGTTCCCCTCCCCTTCCAGATCGCCGCCACCACCTCCCTCCTCCTCCTCCCTTGCCCCGGCTCCCCTGCTCCGCCTCGACGGGCCGGTGCACCGCCATGACCGCAACGAGCCCAATCCCATCGCCGAATCTTGGAACATCGCCACGGCTCCTTGCTCTGCGGCGGCCGAGGCGGCGCGGGAGCTGCGGGACGCGGTGGCGGCCCTCGCCGTGCGCCGCGCCGCCGACGAGGACGCGCTGCGGCGCCGCGCCGTCGCGCTGGACGCCGACGTCCGCCGCCTACAGGGCTCCCTCGCCCCCCTCGACCCCGCCACGCTCGACGAGGTCCGCGCCCCTTCCCCCTCCCTCTCTCCCTCTCCCTCTCTCTGCCTGATTCGAAACTCGATCCCCGTCGCCGCGGCCCTCACTCTGGCCAGCTCCCGAGGCAGCACCGTGTCCTCAGGGCGTGCCTTCTCCGCGTCACCGCTGCCTCGCGCGCGCGCGTGCCTAGAGATGCGGGCTCCGCGTGTGTGCGGCATCGGAATCTGCTCCGTGGTCCAGCTGAATTCGCTGCTGTACGAAGGTGTGGCGCTTCTAATTGTCCCAGGAGTGCACGGATCTGTGGCGCGCGCATCGAATTGCTGGATGCTGGCAAGTCATTTTTGTGTCGACGCGGTGTGTTGTGTTTGCCGGTTCAATCGCTGCTTCATCTCGACTGAGCAAGTTCTCGAGCTGACAGAGTATATAGTTGGGCTAACACCAACCTTGCAGCGCTTAAGCTCTCTGATTCCCAAGCCCAGAATTGTTCATCTGAAGCTAGAGATTATTACTCCATATGCTAGCCGCACGCATCTTCCAAAGTGCTCCCATGCGTTTATTGTTTTGCTAGTACTTCCATGTATTGTTTCGGCATGTGCACAAATGGTACTCCAGTTGCTTAAATGAGAATCGTCGTTCCAGTTCCTGTTATGTTACAGCTGCTTATCTTACTAATGTATATACTATTTGTCTTATGTTCTTGTTTGTATCCAGTTAGTGCCTCCAATGTGGTCGACGGCGAGTGCATCGGGGATTCGGGGTCGTCTTCAAGAAGGACAAGACCGGGGTCTCCAATGGGTCAGTCATTGCTCCACTGCTCCTCTTCTTCCTAACCATTTCCTGTCTGCCTGCCGTCACATGCAATGGCTACTTGTCGCCTCTTTCTTAATTAGTACACCTGGATCTTAAACCAATTGTATCTGGAATTCAGTTGTAAGAAAGTGTCTAATCTGAAACAAGGCATGGGTGGGAATTCGTTTGGGCTAGAGTACACTGCAATATGTTTCTTGTATGCTTTAGCCACTGTTAGATTACAGTACTACTACTAGTCTATATATGCAACTTGTCTACAGTAAAATTATTTGACTTGTTAAAACTGCCACACATAGTACTGCTACTAGTCTATATATGCAACCAGTACCTATGTTTCTCAATATAAAGACGTTTTGGTAGTTTAAATAATGGATGGAGTGATAGTTATAGTATGGTTGAAAATCCACTCGGTTGTGGACTAATAAGAGCCAGCAATACATATACTCTAGTTGTCATGCTGTGCTTGATGTTCCATATTTTGTTGATGCACTGATTGCTCGTCCCTCCTCCCCTCCCCTCCCCTCCTCTGCTTCTTCTTGATTAGATCTGATCTGATCCATGCAGGGGATTTGTGCAGGCCATCACCATGGTACACCGAGGTGCTGCGGGTGTCAAGGAAGACGATGGTTCGGTTTAGACAGTGAAGAGAGGATAGCGTGCAGAGGGGGAGGATGTCGGTTCTAGCTGCTTAGATTACTCGAGGGTAAAATCATCCAATCTGTCCCAGTTTGACTGCTTGGTCCACTCTAGCGCCATTCCGGCCTTGGTGTCCAGTGATTTAATTCGTGGTTGTATAGTAGCGTCAGCGCTGTGTACTAATGTTTAACACGATGTACATACGGTGTCTTTTTCTTCAGTCACAGAAGTTAGAATAGCATCTTCACTGTAGTCCTACTTGCAACTCAACTAAGTTGCAGCACAGTTTGAATATAGCACATGACACTGATGTAAAAGGTAGCCTTAACACTTTGGCTTGATCCACACAGGATCCTCTTGAGCTGTAGATTCTGACATTAGACACTGACCCTTTAGCTTGTTCATTCATGCTGATCCACTTAGTTATTCTGTGTCTTCAGTTGCAAAGGTTACAATAACATGTTCTAGTCTTAAAACTCAACTAAACTGCAGTAGCACATGGCACTTGCAGTACAGTTGAGTATAGTACATGACACTGGTGTCAAAGAAAGAAAGAGAACAGAAATGGCCCTGCTAGTGTAAAGATTAACATGCAGGCTCGATCCACATGAGGATCCCCTTAAGCTTGAGTGCCTAGCTGTAGATTCCGGCAATGGAGTCCAGCATCAGTCTTGTGATAAGCTGGTTTGTTGTCTCTGTTGGATGGACAACATCCCAGTACAAGTACTTGCTAGGTTTTACCTGTTCATGCAAATCTTGTTGGGTGTTGCAACACTTAGATTATTTATTAATATAACCCAGCAGCGACGCTTCCATTTTAACACATGTATTAGTGTGCTAAAACTACTAAAGTACATGCTTCTTCTTACCCAGAGTAGTACATCAGGCTTGTATTAACTTGTATCAATTGTACATTAGGCTTCTTACCCAGCACTTTAATTCTCTGGAATGAAACTTTGACAAGCATGCATATATATATATATGTTCAAATTTTTTGGATTACGTGATGGAATCTATGATTCTGTTTAACAACTTAAAGTATATGTATGAATGTGCTTGAGTCCATGATTTATTTTTCTGATTTTTGATTTGACCTCAAGATTATCTTCTTATTTCTCTTGTCCTTCTTGTGCAGCATGATTTGATTCGGTACAAGGGGTTCGTCATGCCAGGCTCCTCTTTTCTGCTGCTTCCATGCAACGGTGGTGGCAGCTGTGTTGTTCGGCATCGGCTACAAAAACAGCCATGGAGAGCTCCTTTCCTTCCTCTGCTCCATTTAGTCATGATCAGTTTATGGAGGTGTTGCTTATTTGGTCAGATTTCCTTACTTGCTTCACGCATAAGAATAAGCTTATAAGAACAGAATATTGATACTCTGCGAGCTATGAGTAGAATGCTCTATTTTCACGAGTCACCTTTCTTGTATGAACGAGTATCTCATTTTAACTAGCTGGAGAACAAAAAGCATGGTACTAGCTCAATTTGTGTTATCATTCTAAATAACTATCCTTTTCTTGAATGGTCTGTTCATAATATATTTGCCCCAGTTTTTTTGATTCTTCTCTACTGATTCATGTAACAGGGCGACCGAGGAAGGCATGTTGTCTGTTTTCTTGAAGGCCGTTCTGTTTGTTCCCAGCCCTAACTACGGTTGTCCAGCTAGTTCGGCATGTTGTTCATATCACTATGGTAGTCCAACGAGTTTGGCATGTTGTGAGTTTGGCATGTTCATGACGGGAGCAGGTGCCAGTTTGTGATTGCTTGTAAAGCTTGTAAAGTACTGTATTACACTTGTAGTCATTACTGTGATTGCCACCGTATTACACTTGTAAGGATCTGGTTGCTCTTATTTGAAGTATTATGTGTGCTTTTTGTCTGCCCATTTAAATACTGGTTCAAATATGACGAATATGAGCCTGATAGATGGGACCCACTTACCAGAACATGACAAATGGGACCCAGTTACCAGAACCTGACAACTGGGACCCATCTCACTAGTGCACCCTTCTTTTGGGGAAAAAAAGAAACTAAATTTGTTTAGACAAAAAGGCCACAACCCAACAATAAAAAAGGATGCAATGTTGGGCTTGGCCCATGAAGCCGATCAAAAATTGATAGAAAAATATATAAAAGGCCGAATTGTTGGGCTAGGCCCATGTAGAAAATCGAATTGGACCGGGCTGATTCTTGTGCCACATCAGATTGCCACGTCGGATGCCTACGTGGCCTGGGGAGGCTGCTAGTGACCAAAACAAAACAGTAGGCATATTTTGGTCATAAACGTCTACGACCTTCTCACAGAGAAGGTCGTTAATTTCAGTTTACGACCGCCAGCTTTTGACCTTCTGTTTTTGGTCACAAAAAGGTCACAAATGAAAAACAATGACCTTTCAGTGACCAATAGTGAAGGTCACAAGTTGAAATATTTCTTGTAGTGCTCGGAGGTCATCGATGGTGGCGGCGGGGGGGGGGGGGTGGCGGCGGTGGGGGCGGGAGGCAGTGCAGCGCGGGAGGGCGAGAGGGAGTTTTACTTGGCCGCCGCACGATGGAGTATGTTTAGGAAAATCTTGGGGAAATAGGGAGTTGGTGTAAAAATTATACTCCATTAACGTTTTTAGGGGATCGGCTATGTCCGTGGTATGGGAGTAAACCAAAAAATTTACTACCTTATGGCCGTATTGGCGATCGATTAGAAATGCCATAAAGTAGAGAGAAATTTAGCCCACAAGCACCCGCAATGGAGGAGAGCATACAAATATTTGGGACATATAATTAGCATATTAAGATCCATCAATATACTTTCATCTTGTTTATTTGGTTTCATAGATGTTGTGAGGCTCCTCTATAAACTTACAATATAGGCAGGTGAAGCATATTTTCTTTTTATATATTTAACCAAAAATATTATCAATCTATGATGTTGCGTGTTGACTAAGGATTTGGCTAGTTCACTTGGATGGACTTATGAAAGAATAATATCTAATCTCACCCATCACGCTTAGGATCTCATGAACCAGGAGCGCCAACACCGGTTCCTCGATCTTCCTACTAGAGGCATGGACATGACTTTCTTTCATTTATTTATTTCTTTGTTATGTTGTGGAATGAAACCACTAGCACCGAATGGAATTTTAGTCCTTTTATTCAAAGATTTAGAGTCCTTTTACCAACTAGTCAGAACCAATATTGATCTATTGTATTATGTTTTTCTTTGTCAGCTAGCACAATTTGGATTCGAGTCCAATGCACGAACACATTTTTTTAGTTTTCTTGCTCTTGCTCAGGGCTTTGACCATGTCTCCCGAACAATTCCGACACATACGGCACAAGACGATTACACATATATATCGAGGTCGGAATAGGATCAGGTTTTTTCACGTCTCACCATAGTGTCTGGTTTGTCAAGAAATAATCGGCCATCCTTGGCAAGGGATCATTCGCTTTACACGATTCTCAGATCAAGGGAATATGAAAAAGTGAAGGCTTAGAGGTGCTACCCCTTCCAATCCTTACAATTTTCCTATGATGTCTCGCCAGATGCTACAAGTCCTAAACAATTAAGCCAATATGGACACAAACCTAATGATTCTAGTACCTCTATACCTTTAGAACGAATGCTAAACATAAAAGAAGAATTCTCGTGGGTGGAAATCTCGTAGGAATCCTCCAAACCAAATGAGTACTAAATGAGGCACCGGCTAAATAATTCTTCTTAATTTGAATTTGACTTACTACTACAAGGGAAAGGCGCGCCTTCTTAATTTGAATTTGATTTATACTAGAAGGGAAAGGCGTGTGTTGCTGCGCTTGCTCCATTATAACCTAAAAAATGTTGATTTGGTCGGTGGAAAAAATCAGAAACATATTCATCGTCAAGGCTTGTTAACACAAACTGTTATATTATACTCCCTCCGTCCCATAATATAAGAACGTTTTTGACACTACACTAGTATAAAAAACGTTCTTATATTTTGGGATGGAGGGAGTACGTAACAGAGCAAATAATACAGTGTGAGGTGTTAGGCAAGTAAGCACATGCAACTAAGCGAAAATGAGCTTGTACTTTACTTAAACCGGAACTACGTGTTCTTATGTTTCTATATTCGACGGAACAAAACTCCTCGGCGAGCCTCAGAGTCTTGCATCTCAACAAACTTCACTTCAAAGGCAGTTCCTTCAGTTAAATTTAAAACAGAATTAAAATATAAAAACTACAGAAAGTAGAGGTACCAGCAAACAAATTTGCAATCAAATCACTAAATAGAGGCACTTCGATAACACGCAAATCTTTCAGTTGAGTAAAGTTTAGTATTGTGAAACATACTAAAGTGCGGTATTAAGAGTAAACTTAAGGAAGAGCTTCGAAATGAGCAAACCGTTAGGCGAGCGCTCGGGCGATAGCCTCGGCGACGCGGCTTGGCCCTCGCCGCGGGCGGCGGCGGTCGGATGGACCCTAGTCAGGAGCGGCATGTGCGGCTCGGGCCGCTCGGCGTCGGGCGCGCCGGCGGCGCCGACAACCTCGCTGGCCCGGGAACCTTGCGGGGGCAGGTTCTGGGCCCTGGCGGCGGACGATTCAGGCGATGACGGTGGGGAATCAGAAGCTGGGGTGTGGAAACCGGCGCCGTCAGGGCCCTTGCTGTGCGATTTCATGGCTTTCGCGGCGAGGCCGCAGCGTCGCGGTCGTGGTCATGGCCGGAGTTTTGCCCCAAGGGGTAGGGGGCCCAGGGCGGTGGCGTCTCGCGTCCGGAGTCCGTCGTCACCAGGGAGCGGCAACACATCGACGAACGCGGCGGGGGCGATCCGCTCGTGTGCGGCAGCGGCATTGTTATCCTCCTTGACGTCGTTGGGGCAGATCGAGGAATGGCCCTGCTTGCCATCGCCGATTCGGCGGCTGACGGTGGCGGCGCCGGAGGGTCGGCGCTCGCCGGAGGAGGAGCCCGATCTGGCCTTGAGGGCTGACATGGTGGCGTGCGAGGTCGTGGGAGCGGCTCATGGGCCACGGGCCGCGGTTGGGCCTGGGGTCACGACCGCGGTGTTGGAGGGGCTGAGTGTGGCCCAGTCGTTGGGGGAGGCTCAGGTGTCGGCGGTGGTCAGTAGAGTGGGTTCAGTTCGGCCCGGCCCAGCACAGCAGGCCCACGCGGCACGGCCTGCCGCTGGCTATATATGGTTGCGTCGCGGGGTGCTGGACCCTAGTTTAGGGTTTCCAGCCACTGCTCGGGAGGTGCGGTGCTTCGGCCACTCTGCCCGCACTCTCCAGATCTCGCCTCCTCCTCCCCCCTTTCGATCTCCATTGCGGCGGCGGTGATGGGTGATCGTCGGGCGGACAAGAGGCCCATGGAGGCGCCAGAGCTGGATGCTGAGAGAAGAAGAGAGAAGGAGCTGCACGACAAGGCTAAGGCTTCTGCTCGGGACCGTCAAGGGTACCGCGACGAGCGTGCGCCGCGCGGCTACGCTTCGGAGCAGGTAGGGCGCAAGGGGGATTGGGGTCCTCCTCCCCCTTGGTGGATCCAGCAACAGGAGAAGAAGCGAAAGAATAAGGCGGTCCAGCGCCGCCGCGAGCTGGAGTGCAAATCCATGGAGCACCCCAACTGTGGTGGGGGACACGGGGATCCCCTCGCTAAAATGCCTCGGGCAAGCGCGGTGCCGCTGGCGATGGCGCTCCCTTCCTCATCCAAGGGCGCAGCGGGTGAGCCTATCCCTGTGGAAGACGTGCCGGATGCGGAGGTGGAATGCTTCAAGTGAGAGCGTTGGGGCCATTTTCAATCCAAATGCACTTTCAAGCCGCTGTGCATGCTCTGCAAAGAGGAGGGTCACACTTCGGCTGCATGTCCATCTCGTGGCCATTCCCTCAACCTCCAGAGCATGGGGAGCGCCATCTCGGGGGAGGGTTTTTTCTGCCTCCAGTTCGACGACGATGCGGAGGCGGAGGTGCCGGTGGATGCGCGGATCGAGAACGCGACCATCCTCTCGGCAGAGCCCGGCAAGCTGTCCCTCCGCATTCTGCAGCAGGAGCTCAAGCTCATCGTGGCTGGGGACTGGGACTAGCAAGTTACTCAGGTGGGCAACAATGATGTTCATGTGGTGTTTCCTTCGGCTGATCTCTTGCACATGGCCAAATAGAGCGGCAAGCTCTTCCTTCCCCGCAACGACATCATGGCTAGGGTGCATGATATGCTGCATGAAGTGGTTCAGCCCATGGTGATGCCCGAGGCTTGGGTGCGGTTGCACGGGACCCCAAAGAAACACCGCAGGGAGGATAGGATCAAAGAAGGTTCAAGATGCTGGGTCGACCTATTGTGGTGGACGAACTGTCTCTCATCATGTTGGGGCCTGTGAGGATGAAATTGGCTTGCAAAGACCCAAACAAGCTCAACGGGGTGGTGGAAGTTTGGTTTAACCATGAGGGTTATCAAGTCAAAGTGGAGGTCGAGTGGCTGCCCAAACGTGGGGGCGATGGCGGCACTCAGAGGCAGGGGCCATCTGACCCTCGCCCCCAAGGAGGGTGACAAATCTGAGCACCTGGGGCATTAGGGAGGCAACAACAAGAAAGTGGCTAATGGCCCTGGTGAAAGGATCGATATAGTTGACTAGGAGGGGGGGTGAATAGGCAACTAACAATTTTTAGCTTTTCTTTACCAATTTAAACTTTGCATCAAAGTAGGTTGTCTAGATATGCAACTAAGTGAGCAACCTATATGATGCAATGACAACAAGCACACAAGCAAGCAAGGGATTTAACACAAGTAAGCTTGCGAAAGTAAAGGGACGAGATAACCAAGAGTGGAGCCGGTGAAGACGAGGATGTGTTACCGAAGTTCCTTCCTTGTGAGGGGAAGTACGTCTCTGTTGGAGCGGTGTGGAGGCACAATGCTCCCCAAGAAGCCACTAGGGCCATCGTATTCTCCTCATGCCCTCACACAATGCGAGATGCCGTGATTCCACTATCGGTGCCCTTGAAGGCGGCGACCGGAACTTTACAAACAAGGTTGGGGCAATCTCCACAACTTAATTGGAGGCTCCCAACGACACCACAAAGCTTCACCACAATGGACTATGGCTCCGCGGTGACCTCAACCGTCTAGGGTGCTCAAACACCCAAGAGTAACAAGATCCGCTAGGGATAAGTGGGGGGAATCAAATTTCTCTTGGTGGAAGTGTAGATCGGGGCCTTCTCAACCAATCCCGAGCAAATCAACAAGTTTGATCGGCTAGGGAGAGAGATCGGGCGAAAATGGAGCTTGGAGCAACAATGGAGCTTTTGGGGAAGAGGTAGGTCAACTTTGGGGAAGAAGACCTCTTTATATAATGGGGGGACCAATCCAACCGTTACCCCCCAAAACAGCCCCGCAGAGGGCGGTACTACCGCAGAAGGTAGCGGTACTACCGCTGAGAACAGCGGTACTACCGCTCCCCCAGGCGGTACTACCGTGGAGTTTGGAGGGCAGGAGAGATACGGACTCGAGCGGTACTGCCGCAGTGGTAGGGCGGTACTACCGCTCATGAGCGGCACTGCCGCTCTACTGCCGCTGCAAAGTGCCGCACAATCCGACACGAAAAATGACCCCTCGAGTCGACGCGGTAGGGGCCTGGTACCGGAGCGGCACTACTGCAGAGGACCCACCGGCGGTACTACCGCTGCGGAGCGGTACTGCCGCATGTGACTCCTAAGCGGTACTACCGCTGGGACCAGACTCAGCCCAAAGAAGGGAGAAAGAGACCTCCAATGAAGCGGAAAGGCTCAGAGGGTGTAAAGAGGATGTGTACGTGTTGATTCCACCCTAGCCTTACCAAAACGGACCCTCTTGATAGTACGGTGACTCCTATGAAACTAGTTCACCAGAAAAGAAGCGAAAGAGCTACACCGTCTTGAATGACACTCCGAGGGGAAAGAAATCGTCTCGTGCCAAATGATGAATCTCTGAAATGCTCAAAGCACACGATTAGTCCGCAAACATGTTGTCATCAATCACCAAAACTACATCTAGAGAGATATGCCTTAACAATCTCCCCCTTTTTGGTGGATTAATGACAACCAGGGATTTGCACAAGGATATATCATGAAAGTAAAGATACTTTGAACTACAAAATATAGACGGGCTCCCCCTGAATGTGTGCACCTAGTTAGTAGTGCCTTTGGAATGTAGGACACACACATTAGGATCAACACTCCCCCTATATTTTATAATCCAACAACCTAAGCATAGGATAGATGAGAGCAGATAATATAACAGGATAGACAAGCAACTCATAAGATACCAAAGTACTAGAAAGACATAGATAAAGATAAGGTAGCATATGTCTTACACCATATATCTGGAACTTAGGTCTCACTGGCACACAACCAAACAAGGCAAATGGCGAGAAAACACAACGACACAACAAAGAAAATGACGACACCATAAAGCACAAATCCAACAAATCCCTAAGATCTCTCCCCCTTTGGCATCGAGACACCAAAAGGGCAAAGAGCGACGCTACGGCTCCAGGTGAAGGCAAACTGAGGAGCTCTCTCATCACATCCTGGCAGGGTCATCTGCACTGCCATCCTCAGTCGGAAACTGCTCGGTGTCGGAATCGGTCCACGGACAGTGCTGCTGAATCCACTCCTATTCCTCAGTGATCTGGCCCTCAGACCCACTGACAACGGTCGCACCCAGCTGACGCATGAGCTCCTTGTGACGCCCCCTGGCCTTCTTCTCAGTCACATGAGTCATGTACTGACCACGAGACTCCATGCAGAAGAGCTTCTTCATCTTGCGCTTGGTCTTCTTTGCCCAAGAGGGCTCTGTCCCAGAAGGCTCATAATCCTCTTCGTCATCATCGGCCTCAGTCCCGTCCTCGGTCTCCATGTAAGCAGTAGTAGATGGACCCCCGGATTTAGGGGCTGGGGTGCCCCAACTGTCCTTCTTCCTCAGACGCTTGATCTCACGAGAAACCAATTCTCCAGTTTCCAGCATCACCTGGGGAGAGACACGTGCCCAGGCCTTGTAAATGAGCAGCATGATGAACGGACCATAGATCGGGCACTTGCGCTCAGAAATGGCAGTGAGAAGTTCAGACCACATAACATGAGAAATGTCCAGGGACTTGCCACTGTTTGCTTCCTTCTCATTCTCGCAGAAGAGAAGCATATCCACGAGATAGGAGTAGACCATATCCAGATTCCCGATGCGAGGAAAGAGGGTCTCTCAAAAGACACGATGAAGGATGTCCAGGTAGGTAGACAACTCATATGTTTCCTTCTTAGTCACAGGGTGAACCTTCACAGTGCAGTAGGGCCATAGGGCTTGCTTGTGAGTGGAGTTGATGTTGCGGTGAGGGCGAAAGCCGACAGGAGTCTCAAGCCCGCGATCTTCCACCACAAGTAACTCCATGAAGGCCTTCCACTTGACAGACAGTAACTTGCCATTTGTCATCCAGGTCAGAGTCCTTTCTTCATCAGTGCCAAGATGGACAGTGGCATAGAATTGAGCCACCAAATCTGCATCAAAGTCCTTGTTGAACTGCATGATTCTGAGAATGTTTAGCTGAGCACACATCTGAAGAGCTTCACCAAAGTATTCAGGATCCTTTTCCATGGCATCCGTGTCGATGGAGCGAACATCAACATAGAGATTCTTCTTGGCCTTGATCACATCAAAGTAGATGGCAAACTGAAAGCGGTTCCAGAACGGGCGGTTGACCAAATTGGGTTCTTGGTCTTCCGCATAGGGGTTGCGGCGACGCCTTTCCCAGAACTCCTTGGCAGACAACTCAGTCACAGTCTTGCCCCTTGGCTTCGGCCTGTTGGCAGGTTTCTTCTGGAGCTGAGGCGGAGGTGCCGCACTTGAGGAGGCACCTACTGACTCTGAGGTGTGGTAGCGCCTTGAAGTTGCACGTCCGGGGTTGACACGGCGGACATGCTGCTCAGGATGTTCATCACCTGGAACCAAACACACGAACAGAAGAACTAACACGAAAGAAAGAGTGTAAGCTTCCAAACAAAACAACATGGATCAAAATAGTGGTAGGAAAATGATGGAATCTGGCAGGCAGCGGTAGTACCGCTGGCCATAGGCGGCAGTACCGCGCAAGCGGTAGTACCGCTCCAGCGGGAGTGGTAGTACCGCTCAAGACTGGGAAACGGCGGTTCCTACTGCCGTGGTCAGATCCGGCACTACCGGACTGCCAAATTCAAAAATACTCCTACCAAAACTTAATCCACACAGTCTAGACGCCTTATCCAAACTACTCAAGCCGAGATTTAGCCAAAAATCGAGAGATGCAACCACTATTGCCCCAAAAACGCTAGATATGACAACTAGACTGTCGGGACCCCGATTCCAAGTCACATCGATCTAGCCTGTAACACCTCATATCACTTTGCGGCCTCACGCACGGTATTCCCACGGGTGTCGCCTTACCATGGCCCGGGACCGTTTGCGCCTTTTGGCTCACGTATATGACAGTGTCGCTAGCATCCATATGACAGAGAACCCGGGCCGACATGGCTAGTCGTGAACCCAAAGCGGCACTAACGTATGGGGACATGCATACATGAATCAACATCGAACGTGTCGGTCAGCAGCGTGCGAATCCGGGCTGTAGCACTGGGCTAACAGGACTCCGGATGTCATCGCGTGGCATTTCCCCGAAGGGACAGACACAGGAACGAAGTGAATCACATGCCGGCCAGTCAAGTGTCCCGGAGCAGTAGTGCTGGGCTAGCAGGACTCCGGTGAACCGGGCTGTAGCGGACTACTATGGCTCATGGAAGCACAAGACTACATTTCCCCATAAGAGAGGCTACCAAGGCCAAGCATTTCAATCATACACACAATATGCTCGATATGTGCAAATACAACATGGCATCACAACAAGACTCTATGACTCAGAGTATTTATTCATTAGGCTCCGAAGAGCCAGATATTACAAACATGGGTCTCATGACCCAACATTCAGAGCATACAAGTCAAACACATGCGGAAGCTTAACATGTCTAAGTACAGACATCTACAAATGAAAGAGGCTGAGAAGCCTGACTATCTACCAGATCCTGCCGAGGGCACAAGATCGTAGCTGAGGTATCAAGCTAAACGTCGAAGTCCACACGGAACTACTAGTGAGACTGACGTCTCTCTGCAAAACATAAAATAGGCAAACATGAGTACAAATGTACCCAGCAAGACTTACATCAGAACTAGCTACATATGCATCGGTATCAACAAAGGGGGGTGGTGGAGTTTGACTGCAGCAAGCCAGCTTTGACTCAGTGGCTATCCTCAACTATGACTGCAAGTAACTCTTTTGAGGTGGCGCACACGAGTCCACATATTCACCATATCAATACACCACTATGGATCCGCTCCTGTCTTCCTACGAGAACGCCATCCATAGCACTCACACCTATCTTGCGCATTTTAGAGTATCCACTTTCACTTGTCTATGAACTGTTATAGGCAACCCAGAAGTCCTTTACCGCGGACACGGCTATTCGAATAGATGATGTTAACCCTGCAGGGGTGTACTTCGACACACACGCTCTCACCACTTACCGCCGTTTACACGACATGTACTCGGCAACCTTCAAGCGGAAGCCCAGCGAGGGTGTCGGCCACAGCCTACCTAAACACTCAAGTCTCTAGTCCAGGTTTATCGCCTATTCAGGTTCCATCCGCAGGGAGTCCGGCCGAGGTTTCCACATACGGCCCCGAACGATGTGTGCAGGGTTCCCGAGACACCAAACGGGCGCCCGGTACACCGTGCCACGTGCCTACCGCATCACAGCCCACCCCTCGGTCAGCGCTGTCCACGGCCTCCAGCATACTACAAACACCAGAAACTACTTGCAACTCCTGGACAGAGGACAAGGGTGATTAAGAAGCCGAGAGGGTCCATTGGTTTCGGGCCCAATGGGTGGTAGTAACTGTATCATGGATCACAAACACAGAACTCAGTTCCTGAGGACGGCTTCAATGAGACAACCCACCATGTACTCCTACATGGCCTCTCACCGCTACCTTTACCAAATCGTGTTCACACACTTAGCTCACACACAGTAGGACATGTTCATCACCACTCCAATTCATCCCCGATGAATCAGACCCGACTCAACTCTAAGCAGTAGCAGGCATGACAAACAAGCATGAATGAGTAGGCACATCAGGGCTCAAACAACTCCTACTCATGCTAGTGGGTTTCATCTATTTACTGTGGCAATGACAGGTCATGCAGAGGATAAGGGGTTCAACTACCGCAGCATGTAACAGTTGAATCGTTGTTGTCCTAATGTAGTAAAGAGAGCAGGAGCGAGAGAGTGGGATTGTATCGGAATGAACAAGGGGGGTTATGCTTGCCTGGCACTTCTGAAGATATTATAGTTCTTCATCGGTGTCATCGATCACGTCATCGGAATCACGGCTATCGAGAGGGGACAATCACCGGCAAACAAGGAAGAACACAATCAATGCAATGCAGCAATTATGATGCATGATTATGACATGGCAATATGACATGAATTGGCCTAATGCAACTAGCAACAGAAAGGTTTGGGTTGATTTGAACTCAAGGTTCAAATTCAAATTCAAACTATGAATTCAAATAGTGCATTATCATGTTTTCACCTATACAGCAGGTATAAGTTAGTTTTACATGCATGAAAATGATACGGATGGATAGATTGCATTTTTCTGATAATTTTTCATATATAAATTATTTCATTCTGAGCTACGGTTGATTTTCTATGAATTTTAGAAGTTTATACTATTTTCTGGAATTTTCTGAATTATTTTAAATCCAGAAAATGAGTTATTGCGTTAGCACTGCGTCACTGTGACGTCAGCTGGTCAACAGCGCCTAACCAGAGTCAAACCTGACAGGTGTGGCCCACATGTCAGTGACACAGGGGCTAAGCGCGGTCAAACCCAATGCTGACTGGGTTTGCCCCTGCGGTAGGGCCCGCTGTCAGTGGCTGTTAGGGTGATTAGCTGGTTGGGTTAGCGCCTAATGACGTCCACATCATTGGTTGCCAGAGTTCAGCTGGCGGCGACCACAGAACACGGCGGGGCACGCCGGACTTGCGCTAGAGGCGTCGGCTTGGCACGCTGAGGGCACCAGTGGATAGCCCTTGATCTTGCGCATCCAAAGGACTAAGTGAGAGGTCGCGGGGTCACCGGAATTCATGCCGGCGACGAGCTTTGGCGGCGGCGGTGTTCGGTGGTGCACGGGCGCGTCGCTATGGTGTATCAGTGAGCAAATGGAGGGGCTGGGCAGCACCTGCTAGGCACAGGGAGCACTAAGAGCAGCGCGGTGAGGCCAGGGGAGCACGGAGGCTGTGCGTGCAGCGGCAATGGCGGACGGCGGCTTCGGTGCTCGGCGGTCAGCGGGCTAGAGGAAGAAAACGACGGCGGGGAGAGAGGGGTTTGGTAGAGGAGCTCACGGCGAGGTTGATGTGTAGCTCAGCGTGCTCGGCGACGCTCAGGGGTCGGCGAATCGAACGACGGCGTTCGTCGGAGCAGACGAGGAAGATGGCGAAGGTGACGATGCTGCAGGGCATCCGCGGGCGCGTTCTTCGGCTTGGAGCTTCACGGCATCGAGGCGGAGCTCGAGGTCACAACCATGGGCAAGGGGACGGTGGTGGGCGCGGTGCTTTGCGGCGGCGGGCACCGGCGTTCTTGGGTCCGAGGGGGAGCGAGGCAGAGAGCAGGCTGGGGGCGAGTGAGAGGGCAGAGAGTGAGGGAGAGGAGAGAGGGGTCTCTGGGCGTCTCCGTGGCGCCCTCAGAAGAGCTGGGCGTCGCGGTGGAAGCAGGAGCTGGCGCGCGCGCGCGGCGACCACGCGCCCCTGCTCCTACTGGCAGGAGGAGGAAGGCGACAGGAGCCGGGGAGGTGGGCTGGCCTAGCCACTTGGGCTGCAGGTAAGGCCCATGTAAGGTTCTCTCTCTCTTCTGTTTCCTAATTTGTTTTTGTTTTCTAATTATTTGCCTCTATTTTGGGCTTAGGAAAAATACCAAGGCATTTCCTAAAATCCTGAAAATATTCATGGACACTTGCTGAATTATTTCAGTGGCCCAAAAATAGTTCCAACATTATTTGAACATTTAAATTATTTATAGCATTTAAATGCCCAAAAGTCAAATACAATAAGATTTAATTCAAAAATCCAGGATGGCCTAGAAATAGGTGCATCATTTTTGGCAGAGGTTTTCACCTTTAACAAAAATCATGAACTTTTCTAAAGGGCATTTGGGTTCATTGAAAATATTGTTTACTTGAACCTAGTTGAATGCATTTGGTGCTAGGGTTTCAACATCCCCATTTCAAGTTTCTTTGAAAATTAAACATGATGACATGAGGAACAAGCAAAAGTCAAACAAGGGCTGATCTGGGGCTGTGACATAGACAAAAAGAGAGAAGGAACAAGGGCAATACCGGCATCCATGGCAAGAGGACGAGGTGGGGATCGATGTGATAGCCCGGCTTAATAAGGATGATAGACTACTCATATCAATAAGGAATTCCTTCTTTTCCGGGAGCCCATTCGGACATAACTCCAAAGTTAAGCGTGCTTAGCTTGGAGTAGTTTCAGGATGGGTGACCGACCGGGAAGTTGCTCTCGGGTGCGCACGAGTGAGGACAAAGTGCGCAGAAGAGACTAGTATTGATCTGTGAGGCCAGTCTAGATCCCGCCAGGAGTAACGATCACCGGCGGGTGTGTCCGAGGCGTTACAAGTTGGTATCAGAGCCGACCCTCACGGTTACACGGATGTTTGCGGACAGGTGCGCGGTCATGTTGTTCATGACGTTTGTGACCCGTCGTGGCACACGGCATGACACATGTACGGACTGCATGCATAGACGTATGTGCCAAGAGGGAACGTTCCTGTGGCCCGACGAGGACGTCGGTTCCTCTGAGTGGGGGTGTATGTGATAGCCCGACTTAATAAGGATGATAGACTACTCATATCAATAAGGAATTCCTTCTTTTCCGGGAGCCCATTCGGACAGAACTCCAAAGTTAAGCGTGCTTAGCTTGGAGTAGTTTCAGGATGGGTGACCGACCGGGAAGTTGCTCTCGGGTGCGCACGAGTGAGGACAAAGTGCACAGAAGAGACTAGTATTGATCTGTGAGGCCAGTCTAGATCCCGCCAGGAGTAACGACCACCGGCGGGTGTGTCCGAGGCGTTACAATCGACTCCACCAAAGGGAATGGAGAGGGATGGCCCGGAGACGGCGGCCCGCCGGAGCTATCCCGCGGTGAGGCGATGCTGGAGAGAGGAAGAGGGATGAGGGGGCAGTGCGAATGGGTATGGGGGAGGAGAAACCTCCCCCTGCCCCGACATAACCCCTTGGTCCCGCCCCCAGCGGTAGTACCGCTCGGGTGGGCGGTAGTACCGCTTGTCAACATAAGCGGTAATACTGCGCACCACCAGCGGTAGTACTGCCCAGCAAGACCCAAAGACGAGACACCAAACGACTAGCTCAAAAAGAAGGGAAAAACAAAAAGGCAAGAAGAGGAGACTAAGACAAGGCAGAGAGAAAGAAAGGCAAGAGGCAACGAGGACCAACCACAAGACACAACCTCTCCAAGGAGAGGGCGGTGGCCGGAGCCAGCTATGTTTGAGTCAATTGGTATGGCACCCCAAAGAATTATCCTTGGGCCCATGACCAAAACTCGTCTTTGAAGCACAAGTACCATAAAAAATGGCTAATGTGAAAGAGTTTATCAATTTATGCATAATAAGGGGAGGGAGAGTTCATTAAGAGAACAACACCCCCCTATGTCCATGCCTACACCTAAACAAGATAACAAGTTGAGTATGGTGGGGAGTGGAAGTGTTCAAGCAACATTGCTCGAATCAATGATATTTAGCTTCATCCAATGCCTTAACTCGCGAAATCTTGCTTCATCCAATGGCTTCGTGAAAATATCTGCAAGGTTATCATGAGTGTTGACATAGTTGAGCTCGATCTCCCCTCGCCTAATATGATCCCGGATGAAGTGATACCGAATCTCAATATGCTTCGTCTTGAAGTGTTGCGCCGGGTTGAGAGAAATCTTGATGGCACTTTCATTGTCACACCAAAGAGGCACTTTGTCACAAATGACACCATAATCCTTTAAAGTTTGCCTCATCCATAAGAGTTGTGCACAACAACTGTCGGCCGCCACATACTCTGCTTCGGTGGACGAGAGAGACACACAACTTTGCTTTTTAGAAGACCAACTTACCAAAGAGCAAGCAAGGAATTGGCACCCTCCGGAAGTGGACTTCCTATCCACTTTGTCTCCCGCCCAATCGGAGTCCGAATACCCTACAAGCTTGAAGTTTGCTCGTCTTGGGTACCATAAGCCAAAGTTTGGGGTATGAGCCAAATATCAAAAGATTCGCTTGACCGCCACAAAGTGGCTTTCCTTAGGTGCGGCTTGAAAACATGCACAAATTCCCACACTCAACATGATATCCGGTCTAGATGCACAAAGGTAAAGTAAGGAACCAATCATGGAGCGATATACCTTTTGATCCACCGCTTTACCATTGGGATCGATGTCAAGTTGGCACTTGGTGGGCATTGGAGTGGACGCCGGCTTGACATCACTTAGCTTGAATCTCTTGAGCATGTCTTGAGTGTATTTGGCTTGGTTGATGAAGGTTCCTTATCTTCTTTTCTTTACTTCGAAACCGAGAAAGAACTTCAACTCTCCCATGGAAGACATCTTGAACTTTGAGGTCATGAGTGCGGCAAATTCCTCATTGAAAGCTTTGTTAGGGGAACCAAAGATAATGTCATCAACATATAGTTAGCACACAAACAACTCCCCTTTGACCTTGTTAGTAAAAAGAGTGGGGTCGATTAGCCCAACTTCAAACCCACGATCTTGTAACAACTCGGTAAGATGGTCATACCACGCACGTGGGGCTTCTTTAAGGCCATAGAGTGCCTTATTGAGTTGATACACATGATCGGGAAAGTAGGGATCCTCGAACCCGGGGGGTTGCTTGATATAAACCAACTCATTAATAGGACCATTAAGAAAAGCACTCTTCACATCCATTTGTTGCAACTTAAAGTTGTGATGAGAAGCATAAGCAATCAACAAACGAATAGATTCAAGGCGAGCAACGGGAGCAAAGGTTTCACCGTAGTCGATATCCTCGACTTGGGAGTAGCCTTGTGCCACCAATCGTGCCTTGTTGCGGATGATGGTCCCATGAGCATCTTGCTTGTTTTTGAATATCCACTTGGTTCCAATGACATTGTGGTTCCCTGTTGGCCTTGGCACTAATCTCCACACCTTGTTGTACTCGAAGTTGTTGAGTTCTTCATGCATGGCATTGAGCCAATCCGGATATTCGAGTGCTTCATATACCTTTTGGGGTTCCACACAAGAGACAAACGCATGATGTTCACAATAGTTTGCCAATTGTCTATGAGTGCTTACCCCCTTTTGAATGCTTCCAAGCACATTCTTCATGAGATGACCCTTGGTGGAGAGCTTGGAAGCAATCTTGGTGGCACGACGCTCCAATTCCTCCTCGGTGGTGAGTTGAGGAGCGGTCACTTGATCATCTTGAGCACCGTCTTGAGCTTGTTCTTGAACTTGAACTTGCTCGGAGGAGAGAACTTGACCGTGGGCATCACTTGGTGTGTCACCACCGTCTTGAGCATGATCTTGCCCTTGGTCTTGTTCATGAGGTTGAGGGCCTTCACTTTGTTCTTCGGAAGCGTGTGGGCCTTGGGTTGGTGATGGCTCCACTTGAGTGGAGCATTGTCCTTCTCCTTCGGCCACAAGGGGTTCCTCAATGGGTAGGATAAAACCAACACCCATTCTTCTTATGGCTTGAGGAGGAATTTCATCACCTACATCACAAGTGCCACTTTGCTCCACTTGGGAGCCGTTATTCTCATCAAACTCCACGTTACATGTCTCCTCAATAAATCTCGTGGATTTATTGAGGACACGGTAAGCATGAGAGTTTGTAGCATAACCAACAAATATGCCCTCATAAGCTCTAGCCTCAAATTTAGACAACCGAACACCTTTCTTGAGAATGAAACACTTACACCCGAACACCCGAAAGTACTTGAGGTTGGGTTTGTTACCGGTGAGTATCTCATATGGAGTCTTGTTCAAGCCCTTGCGGAGGTAGAGCCGATTGGATGCATGACACGTGGTGTTGTTGGCTTTGGCCCAAAAGTTGTATGGAGACTTGAACTCCGCCATCATGGTCCTTGCGGTATCCATCAACGTCCGGTTCTTCCTCTCCGCAACACCGTTTTGTTGAGGGGTGTAAGGTGCGGAATATTGATGCTTGATCCCCTCATCACTAAGAAACTCATCCAAGGTGTAGTTCTTGAACTCGGTGCCATTGTCACTTCTTATTGTCAAGATCTTTGCATTGTGTTGACGTTGGTCTTCATTTGCATGGTCAATGACGGTTTGTTGGGTCTCACTCTTCCTCTTGAAGAAATACACCCAAGTGTATCTGGAATAGTCATCCACAATCACCAAGCAATACTTTCTACCCCCAAGACTATCAAAGGATAGAGGCCCAAAGAGATCCAAATGAAGGAGCTCCAAAGGCCTCTTCGAGTAAATGAGAGTCGTGGGAGGGTGAGCCTTCTCATGAAGCTTTCCTTCGATACAAGCACTGCAAGCACGATCTTTAGCAAAACTAACATTCGTTAGTCCACGGACATGGTCCCCCTTGAGAAGACTTTGCAAAGATCTCATATTGACATGGGCTAAACGGCGATGCCAAAGCCATCCCACGTCAACTTTAGCCATTAGGCATGTCGCGGTCTTAGTGGGTCGCTCCAAATAGTTAATCACATAGAGACCATTCTCGACATGCCCAACAAAGGCTACTTTAAGAGTCTTGCTCCACAAGAGGGCCACGGTATCAATATCAAAGAAGGTGGCAAAACCCATGATTGCAAGTTGACGAACGGAAAGTAAATTGTATGCAAGGGACTCAACAAGCCTGACTTTCTCGATCGTGAGATCATGAGAAATGACTACTTTGCCGAGTCCCAATACCTTAGAAGACAAGGCATCACCCCACTCGACATTGGTGGGCATAGATGGAATCTTGTGCATGTCCACCACCAAGTCCTTGCTTCCGGTCATATGATTTGTAGCTCCACTATCGAGCAACCATGATCCCCCACCGGAAGCAAACACCTACAAGAGATCAATGCTTGGTTTTAGGTACCCATTTTGTAATGGGTCCTTTGATGTTAGTAACAAGGGTCTTAGGAACCCAAATAGACCATTCAATATACTCATGAGGAGAACCAACAAATTTGGCATAAACATGCCCATCACTAGCACGGCATAGCACATAAGAAGGATTAAAGTCGCCGGCTTTGTTGGAAGGGGTGGCATTGCCCTTCTTGACACCGCCACCCTTCGCATTGTTCTTCTTCTCCTTGGAAGCACCCTCTCCCTCCTTCACAAAAGTTTGCTTGAGAGGAGGAGGTCGTTTGGTCTTGTCATTCTTCTTCTTGTTCTTGGGCTTGGGTGCGAACCCAATCCCCTCCTTGGCCACAACTTCCTTTTGGTTGCTCAAAAGGTCGTTGAGGTTCTTCTCACCTTGTATGCATGACACAAGGCCTTTCTCAAGTTGCTCCTTCAACTTAGCATTCTCCTCAACAAGATGCACATGCTCACAACAAGGGTTAGTAGCATTTGCATTATCAATTAACACCATATGAGGAAAGGTGGCTTTCTCCTTGGTTAGCTTCACTTGGAGTTGATCATGAGACTCCTTGAGGCTAGCATGAACACCCTTCAAGACTTTGTGAGCCTTGTCGAGAATGTCAAACTCCTCTCTGAGTCTAGCAAGATCAACCCCAAGCTTTGTCTTCTCGGAGTTTAGCACACGAGACACAACAAGAGCATGATCAAGATCTTTCTTTAACTTGGCATGATCATCGTTGTATGACTCCTCAAGAGCCAAACGAAGACCACGCTCTTCGTCAAGAGCATTGGAAAGATCCGAAATCTCATCGGCATAGTCACGACTATGCCCCTCCATCTTAGAGATGGTATCTTCGTGAGCCTCGATCATGTCATTGGCTTCACCAAGTTGTTCCAAGAGAGCAACGAAGTGCTTCCTGGATTTACCCTTGAGTTTACCCATAAAGGTCTCAAACTCATTTTCCTCCACATTTGTCCCCTCATGTTCATCAATGCTATCCATCGAAGAAGGATGATTAATGATGGTAGTTTTGATGTTGGGGGTTACCTTGTTGGTGGCTTTAGTCATGAGGCACTTGGCGGTGATGTTCTCATTGGGTGAGTCGAAGAGAGACATCCGTGGAGTCATCGCAATGGCAACGGAGGCCATGGCAACCGACTCACCATCTTCATCATCCTCATTGTACTCTTCTTGTACCACCAATGCCTTGGGAGGAGTCTTCTTGGTGAAGTTGCTCTTGTTGGGGAACGACTTGGCCTTGTCCTTTCGAATGAGCTTGCCACCATTGTCTTCCCTCTTCTCGTAAGGGCACTCCGCAACAAAGTGGCTCACATTGCCACAATTGAAGCAAGTCCTCATTCGTTGCTTGCCCTTTGCGCCACTTGAATTGTTCTTGTTGAAGTTTGACCTTGTGTTCTTCTTGCTCCAAAATTGCCTTGAAGCAAGAGCCATGTGTTCATGATAGGCATACTTCGTATCTTCGAGGTTGCTCTCTTCTTCTTCCTCTTCATCCTCTTCCTCCATACTAACCTTGGCCTTTAGAGCAAGGTTGGGCTTCTTTACTCTTTGAGAGCGAAGAGTCGCATTGTCGGCGGTCTTGTCCAAGATGCTCATAGCAACGAACTCATCCAACACTTCACTTGAGGACAAGGTGTGGAAGTCCGGCCTTTGACGAATGACGGAGGACATGGCTGTGTGGTAGGGCATCATTGCCTTGAGGAATTTGCGCTTGATCCAATTGTCATCCGTGTCCTTACTTCCATGATCTCGGAGAGAGACCGTGAGTTTGGTTACTCTCCGAAAAAGCTCACGAGGTTCTTCATCTTCTTTCACTGCAAACTCGTCGGCTTCATCTTGCACCACTTCATAGTTGGAGCGTTGAATGCTTGCGCTTCCCCGATAGACGGAAACAACTTGGAGCCAAGCATCTTTGGCCATGGTGTAGGGCCGGAGATGAGGAAGATCTTCGGGTGGGATTGCTTCTTGGATGATGAAGAGAGCATTCTCATTGAATTGATGATCCACAACTTCTCTAGGAGTGAAGTTACTTCGGTCATGCGGACAGAAACCTTCTTCAATGATTCTCCAAAGGTTAGTGTTCACATGATTTAAATGACGCTTAAAACCGCAGACCCAAGAATCAAAATCTACATTCTTCTCAATCTTAGGGGCCGGGCCGGCATGATTCAAATGAGTGGAAGGGAGCGGTCCACCATAGACAAGTGGAGGTTCCACATGGGCAAAGATGCCGGTGCCATTTTTACCACTAGAAGAAAGAGCTTTCTCGCTAGTAGCTTCCCCTTTGTCGGAGGTAGCATCCGTCACCTTGTTGGCGGGATCACCCACTTTCAACGGTGCGGTGGAAAGTTTAAGCCCTTCTAAGAATTTATTAAAGATGCTTTCGACCTCGGTAGTCATGGAGGTTTTCAATGTGTCCAACGCCAGATTGAATTCCTCACGAGAGACCGCGGTTCCCCCATCTCCCGTAGACGAGACCGGATTCACACCGGAGTGCTCCTCCACACCGTCTATGACGTCAACCATACTCTTCGGACGGTAAAGTCCTTAATAAAGAGACGAGGCTCTGATACCAATTGAAAGGAACTATATAGTTGACTAGAGGGGGGGGGGGTGAATAGGAAACTAACAATTTTTAGCTTTTCTTTACCAATTTAAACTTTGCATCAAAGTAGGTTGTCTAGATATGCAACTAAGTGAGCAACCTATATGATGCAATGACAACAAGCACACAAGCAAGCAAGGGATTTAACACAAGTAAGCTTGCGAAAGTAAAGGGACGAGATAACCAAGAGTGGAGCCGGTGAAGACGAGGATGTGTTACCGAAGTTCCTTCCTTTTGAGGGGAAGTACGTCTCCGTTGGAGCGGTGTGGAGGCACAATGCTCCCCAAGACGCCACTAGGGTCACCGTATTCTCCTCACGCCCTCACACAATGCGAGATGCCGTGATTCCACTATTGGCGCCCTTGAAGGCGGCGACCGGACCTTTACAAACAAGGTTGGGGCAATCTCCACAACTTAATTGGAGGCTCCCAACGACACCACAAAGCTTCACCGCAATGGACTATGGCTCCGCGGTGACCTCAACCGTCTAGGATGCTCAAACACCCAAGAGTAACAAGATCCGCTAGGGATAAGTGGGGGGAATCAAATTTCTCTTGGTGGAAGTGTAGATCGGGGCCTTCTCAACCAATCCCGAGAAAATCAACAAGTTTGATCGGCTAGGGAGAGAGATCGGGCGAAAATGGAGCTTGGAGAAACAATGGAGCTTTTGGGGGAAGAGGTAGGTCAACTTTGGAGAAGAAGACCTCCTTATATAGTGGGGGGAACAATCCAACCGTTACCCCCCAAAACAGCCCCGCAGAGGGCGGTACTACCGCAGAAGGCAGCGGTACTACCACTGAGAACAGCGGTACTACCGCTCCCCCGGGCGGTACTACCATGGAGTTTGGAGGGCAGGAGAGATATGGACTCGAGCGGTACTGCCGCGCTGGTAGGGCGGTACTACCGCTCATGAGCGGCACTGCCTCTCTACTGCTGCTACAAAGTGCCACAATCCGACACGAAAAATGACCCCTCGAGTCAACGCGGTAGGGGCCTGGTACCGCAGCGGTATTACTACTGAGGACCCACCGGCGGTACTACCGCTGCGGAGCGGTACTGCCGCCTGTGACTCCTAAGCGGTACTACCACTGGGTACCGCGGTACTACCGCTAGGACCAGATTCAGCCCAAAGAAGGGAGAAAGAGACCTCCAATGAAGCGGAAAGGCTCAGAGGGTGTAAAGAGGATGTGTACGTGTTGATTCCACCCTAGCCTTACCAAAACGGACCCCCTCTTAATAGTATGGTGACTCCTACGAAACTAGTTGACCAGAAAAGAAGCGAAAGAGCTACACCGTCTTGAATGACACTCCGAGGGGAAATAAATCGTCTCGTGCCAAATGATGAATCTCTGAAATGCTCAAAGCACACGATTAGTCCGCAAACATGTTGTCATCAATCACCAAAACTACATCTAGAGAGATATGCCTTAACACCTGGAGTGGGCAAACCTGCGGCAGGTGGGAGCCATGAAGCAGATCCAAATGGCGACATGCAAATGGGTGAACATGATGAGGAGCAAGACAATAGTATTCAGGACACCTCGATTGACAATGAGACTTGGGACAAGTTGGGTGCTTTGAGCGGTGGGACGTAGATCGTGGCGACGCAGACACCATGGTTAGTGTTCCCCCGCTGGCCTGGCTGGTGATTTTGATGAGTATAGATCAAATCTGGAGCTATCGGTGCCTTCTCTCCTCTTCGATCCAATGATGCTGGAGACCCCTCGGGCCTAGGTGATTCCATCTTCTTCGATTGTGCTGGAGGCTGACTCTGGATGTGTTCTGAATGAAGGAGCCGGTCCAACCTCTGCGTCCGGTCGCCGTGGCTCGAGTGGGTCGGGCAGACAGCCTAAAAAGACGGCAGGGAGGAAACCAGTGGCCAAGGAGGTGGCGTCAAAGAAGGTGGTGTCCTCGGAGGGGCTGCGCGAGGAGTTGGGTGCGGAGCTGATGGCGGTGGGGACTACGGCCAAGGCCAAGAGATCCAGGGCGACTCTGGTGGAGCCGCGGGCGCTCAGTGCACGGGCCAAGGCCAAGCTGGGCAACATGTCGTCCTTGGAGAGCGCCAAGCTTCGCCTCGCCGATAAGAACCTAGAGACCTCAGGTAATCCCCTACCTTCCTTTCGCATTCTTAATGCTTTCTCCCACGACCACTTGGCTTCAATCTTAAATGATAGTGGTGTAGTGGTTTCAGCCAGTAGTGTAGATGTTATTTCTCTGGCTCGTGCACGGGAAGAGGCCCCGGCCGCGTTGGCTGAGGCGGCTGCCAAGTGCGCGACCAATGCCAAAGAGGGACTGGCAACAACAGGGGAGGTTGCTGGTCCCGTGCCCGAGAGGAAACAAAGGAGAGGGATGCGTCTGTTCTTCCTTCTTCCAGCCGTGCCCCGGCTCGGAAATGCGTGGCTGAGGCAGTGAGCTCGCGAGGAGTTCGCCTCAGGAACCGCATTATCTAATGTGTTACCTGTTCTGTGTGACACCCAAAATTTTATTTGGCTTTTTAAACTTTTATTTTATTTGAGGAGGGTATTTAAATTTTCTTCTAAAGAACCCACCCTCTCAAAAACTTTCTTTATGGCAAGAGTTTTATTTGGATTCACCCAAGACTTGATTTTTTTGGTCTTGGAGGTTTTCCCTTTTTTTGGACTCAAACCAAAATGCTTTTCACTTGGAAAAAAAATCTCTTGCCATGACCTAAGTGTAAATCCCCTCCCATAAACATTTCCCCACCTTTGGATCATGATGTACCTCAACTACAGCAAGTTGAACCTCTCCATATATTTATTTTCCATTTATTTCTCATCAAAACAATTTCTGCCTTCTATCTTGATCCTTGGAGGTTTTCAAAGGAACTACCCTTTCTGTTTTGATTTTTGCCCCCAAACCAATTTCCCTACCTAGTCTTTTGAGCCCTCAACCAGGATCCATGAAGATCCACTGGTCTCTAGTTCAAATTTTTCAAACTACACTTGCTGCAAGTTTGGACCTCATTTGCCAAATTTGATGAAATTCATTCAAATCCTTCTCCTAAAAATCTGAGAAAAATCAGGCAGCCTCTGGGTGCATTGAGAGGTCACCTCACGAAGTCCCAGCTGCAGGAAAAATTTTCTTCTTGCCAAATCATTTCATCGAACACCTGCTGGACACTGTTTCTATAATGTTCAGTTAAGTTCAGTTAACAGTGTCTGAAACTACTGTCGTTTCTTCAGTGTCTGTTGTCGATCTCGCCAGTGCCCCGGCGTCGCCGTGCTTCCTGTCCCCTCCCCCTTGTCCTCTGCACCGCATGAGCGCCTGGAAGGTTGCGGGCGTCGGCGATGAGCAGGAGGAGGTGCGCCGCCCCGTGACCGACGCCAGCGGCGGCTTTGCGGCCGCCAGAGAGAGGCGCAGCGCAGACGGCGCCATCCAGCGCCGCCCAAGCCAGCGGAGGCCGCCGCGTGGTCTTCCACTCCCCAGTGCGCGCTGCCACCCTCGTCGTGAACCGCTGGGCGCGGAGCGCGCTCTCTGCCGCCGCCGTGCCCGTACGGCCACCCCGCCGTGGACCGGCGCCATTACGCCAAGCCCGACCAGGATTAGTGGGGGAACGACACCAGTACACCTCCCTGATGCTGCCTGGCCACTTAAGCTCCCTGCCAAGCCATTGCCTCACCGTAATTGCTCGTCGGAGCGATCCCGTTCACGGCCACCCCCTCGAATCGCCTATAAATAGAGGCCCCGAGCTCCAACTAGAACCCACACCACCTCTGCACACCCCCAACACCACGCCTAGCCACTGGAAGAGCCCCGAGGGAGCCTTCTTCCTCAACTCCGGCCGCCGCGACCCGCCACGGGATCCAGCTCGATTCGCTCCCGTGCGTGCACCTCTGCCTCTCATCTCTTGCTAGAAGTTTCCTTATGCATCCACTCTCCTGACCCGCGCTTCAATTCAGAGTTTGTAGCACACCACCGGAGTTCTCCACCATCGCCCGAGAAAGTGTCGCCGTCGACGTGGTGCTCTCCGGCGAGCAAGTCCACCACCCACCGACGCGGAAGAACATGCTGAACCTCTCGGTACACTCCGATCTCCCTGACTCGCAGTGGTTCGACGCCGGCGACCACCGCAGCCTTCGGGCGCCGGCGAGGATTTGAACCTGACATGTGGGACCCCCACGTCAGCCTCTCTTCTTTCTCTCCCCGAAGCGTTTTCTGTTGGCGCCTTCGGGCAAGTACGTTTTCTCTGTGGGCTGGCGCGTTTCTCTTCGAACCGTTTTCTGTTTTCTCAGTTAAGTCCCTGGATCTTTTCTGTTTCATCACAAATTAGTCCCTGGACAAAAACCCTTATATCTTTTTAATAAAAAGTGATTTTTGAGTGATTCTTTTTCTGACTGTCTTATATTTTTGTCTAGTTTTTTATAGTATTTATTTGGAAATTTTTTGGAACAACTTTTATCCACACGTTGGTTTTCACGCTAGTATACATTTTCGCTATACCGTAGGTTCCGGAAAAGGTGACGGAGCCGCGAACTTCGCCGAGCTAGACTCCGACTTCTCCGAACCAGGCAAGCATGTTTGAACCTTTGATATGATAGGTGTTTTGCATGTTTGCTTGAATGGTTGTGCTTGGCATATGAGCATCGGTGAGTATCTCGTTGCATGTAAGGCAACTACCCGTGTGTTCCGAAGTTACGGTGATCTCTGATGAGAGATGGCCTAGTCATCTGGTGACATGAAGGGCAGTAAGGTGGTACTATTGTAGCATGCCAGCCTTACGTCATCCGATAAATTCCGACGTTAACGTGGACGGAGTCACGTTATCGTTCTTCCCCTTCCGTGCTACCACATGTTTTCTGCCAGAATGCGGTTTAGTAAGTTGTTAACCTCTTTCCGTGTACACACCAAATAGAGGGGCCGGGATGAGGGTTCCATGGCCCTGGATTAAAGCCAGTCATCCGGTTAGGGGGCATGGGTGTTTCCGGTTGGGACCGAGAGGGGGGGCACCCCTTAGAGCGCGCGTATATAAATTTGATCCCATGCTACGCGAGGTTGTAGCCTCCCCGTCTCAAGGTTTTTCTTGAATGTTGCCGAGGGTGATTCCTGGCTTCGGAATGTTGAATGGGTGTGTACTGGTTAGATGTGTTTCTTCCAAAACACCGTAAACGGAACTAGTCCCCGTGACTACTGAAATCCGTTGGCTGTGGTTAAAGTACAAACTCTGCAGAGTCAAATCTTTCCGAGTCATCGTATCCATGGTCAGGGACCAGTGAAATCCCTATCTATGTCAAATTCTCGTGGTAATATCCCCGGTAAACAGACTTGAGTGGTAAACTTGGTTAAACATTATTCCTGTGGATGGACTAACCCTGTTGTTTATCTCATACCTGACTATTCTCTTGATATGATTTAAATTCATGAGCTACTAAGTTGTGAATACAAGCCCTTTATGTGATGTTGCTCAGACGTCCGACTGTGGCACGTTTGTCTTTTACTTTCAATATAAGCCCTTTATGTGACGTCGCTCAGACGTCCGACTGTGGCATGTTTGTCGTTTACTTTCAATATAAGCCCTTTATGTGACGTCGCTCAGACGTCCGACTGTGGCATGTTTGTCGTTTACTTTCAATATAAGCCCTTTATGTGATGTCACTCAGACGTCCGACTGTGGCACACACTGTCATTTATTTCCCATTATAAGCCCTTTATGTGGTGTCGCCTTGACGCCCGACTGCGGCATTGTTATTCTTGTATTTTCCTCTCGAGGAGTCATTCAGACACTCGTTTGGCCCTCAGTATTTTACTTTGGGATTTCGGGAGGACTACCGCCCGACTTCTCTTCTGTTTTCCACGCATTATTATCCCTATGTCTGAGTGCACTTGTTAATCTGTTCATATGCATCATGTTTAAATTTGTTATATCTTATGTCCGAACTGTCTTGCGAGTACTTTCATAGTACTCACCTGGCTTGTTGATTTGGCCAGATGTTGACGAAGGCGATCTCATGGATGAAGAGTTTGATAGTGAGTTCAACGCCTAGAGGAGTCCCAGTCAGTCCCGTGCGACCCTGGATATTGGTCACTTGTGTTATACGCTTCCGCTACCCGCAATAAGTCTCCTCGAGCCTCACTCCGACGCTCGAAGAGTTGTTAGATTCAGGAGTCTTATCACCCACTTCGCTGTGATATATTCACCGCCTTTTTATCGTAAGTTAGTAGTTTTGCCACCCTATCCGCCGTTATGTTTTATCGGCGCGCTTGTAATAAATTGTTGAGCAGTCTCCGCTCAACCTTGTATTATATTCAGTACTCCTGGTGTTTTTCTTCTGTGACCAAGATATTGTCTACCAGTGAGAAGGGATTCTTCTTTACTGGTCCATAAAAAGGATCGGTCTCTCAATAAATATTTTTATTGGAAAACCGGTCGTGACATTCTGGAACATTCGCGGCTGCGGACATTCGGGGCGTCGTACGTAGCTTCACGAATATATGGCTAAGAAGCGCATCGATGTTGTAGTTTTACAAGAGACGATCAAATCGGATTTCTCCTACAGGGACCTCTGTTCGATCGATCCTTTACAACGTTTCGAGTGGCAATGGGTGCCGTCTTCTGGGTTTTCGAGTGGGGGTTTATTTTCGGGCTGTAATCGGGATATCTGTGACGTAATGGCATGGGACCGGGGTGTGTTTATCATTGCGGCTACGATCAAGCACCGTGTTTCAGATCGATCTTGGGTAGTGATGTCTATTTATGGCCCGGCTGACCACTCCCGTTCATCGGATTTCTTGGCCGAGTTGCTTAGTTTTGTAGGGACCAAACGAGTGCTCCTCCTCCCACTTATTGTGGGTGGTCATTTCAACTTGATCCGCTCGGGTGCGGACAAGAATAACAACAATGTGGACTGGGCTAGGGTGAACATGTTCAATAATGCAATTGCGGCTGGGGCCTTGCATGAGGCAGCGCGTACGGGTGCGAGATTCACCTGGTCTAACAAACAACTGCGTTCGGTGCGGAGCGTGCTAGATAGGGTGTTCTTCACCCCGGAGTGGGAGGCGATCTTCCCTCTCTGTTCTCTGGTGGCGGAGACGCGAATAGGCTCGGACCACCTCCCCCTCATCTTTTCCTCTCGAGAGGATTCTGTGCGGAGAAATAGTCGTTTATACTTTGAAACGGCGTGGTATGAAGTTGAGGGCTTTCAGCTTTTCGTTCGGGAGCACTGGGCAAATATCACGGCGCAGCTCGGGCCTCAACGGGGTCCAGCTAAATTTTGGACAGCGGCTGCTGCGGCCCTGCACTCCTTCCTCCGGGGATGGGGTGCAAATCATGGTAGTGAGGCCAAGAAGGAGAGGGCTAGATTGGTAGAGGAGATAGCAGCTTTGGATGCACAAGGTGACACGAGGCCGATGGCTGAAAGTGAGCGGGCACTCTGATACTCCCTCGAAAACCAAGTCTTAGCCATCTTGCATGCCGAAGAAGAGTATTGGCACCGTAGGGGCGGCGTCCAGTGGGTGACCAAAGGAGACGCGAACACGGGTTACTTTCATGCATTTGCCAACGGCGGGAAAAGGAAAAGTCTAATACTTTGCCTTAATTCTGAGGACGGGCTCCTCCTGACTCAGGCGGATATTGTTAGACACATGTGACGCCCCCCGATTCAATCGTACACTAATCATACACGCAAACGTGTACGATCAAGATCAGGGACTCACAGGAAGATATCACAACACAACTCTACAAATAAAATAAGTCATACAAGCATCATATTACAAGCCAGGGGCCTCGAGGGCTCGAATACAAGTGCTCGATCATAGACGAGTCAGCGGAAGCAACAATATCTGAGTACAGACATAAGTTAAACAAGTTTGCCTTATAAAGTACATAGCATATGCCCGTGATCACCTCCCGAAGTGATCACGGCCCAGTAGTATAGCATGGCAGACGGACAAGAGTGTAGGGCCACTGATGGAACACTAGCATCCTATACTAAGCAGTAGGATAGTCGGTAAGGGTAACAAATGTAGCAACAATGACAGGCTATGCATCGGAATAGGATTAACCGAAAGCAGTAACATGCTACGCTACCCTAATGCAAGCAGTATAGAGAAGGGATAGGCGATATCTGGTGATCAAGGGGGGGCTTGCCTGGTTGCTCAGGCAAGGAGGAGTCGTCAACAACGTAGTCGATCGAGGCAGCAGCGACGTCCGTCTCGTAGTCTACCGTAGAGAAGAGGGGGAAGAAATAATGAATACAGAGCAAGCAAAGCATCACAAAATATAACAAGGCAATACGCGGTGCTAGGGGTGATCTAACGCAGGGATAGGTGATACTTGTGAAGGGGGAAAACATACGGGAAAGTATTCCCGGTGTTTCGCATTTTCAGACAGATGAACCGGAGGGGGAAAGTTCCATGTTCGCTATGCTAGGGATGTGCGGCGAACGAATGGGCCGCGTATCCGGATTCGTCTCGTCGTTCTGAGCAACTTTCATGTACAAAGTTTTTCCATCCGAGCTACGGTTTATTTTATATTGATTTTAAAAGATTTAAATAACTTTTTAGCATTTATTTAATTATTTTAATCCAACATTATCCAGAACAGTGCACGCTGACGTCAGCATGACGTCAGCAGTCAACAGAGGCGTTGACTGGTCAACTGACGTGTGGGTTCCGTTAGTCATTGACTTTTATCCTAATTAACAGTTTTAATTAGTTTAGTTAGCTAATTAGATTAACTAACACAGGTTAATTAAGTTAATTAATTGTCCTAATTAATTAATTAATTATTATTTCAGACTTCATTTTTTTTATTTTGTTCCTGGGCTGGGGCCCAATTGTCATTGGCCTATAGGCCATAGCAGGTATGCGGGCATGCGGGTGCGGGCGAAGCCGCAGCCCGCCTGCTAGCAAGGCGAGGCCGGAGCGGGGCCTGCTCGGCGCGGCCGAGCCATGGTCAGCGGCAGGAGGCAGGGGAGGCTAGTGCGGGGGGGGGGGGGGGGGGGGGCGAGGCAACGGCGGGTCGGCGGCGCGAGGCACGCTGCGGCGCTGGCAGACGGCGGGACGATGAGAGGCACGGCCGCAGCTCGAGGAGCCAGCGGGGCGCGGGCGGAGCGAGGGCGGAGGGTGCGACGCGGCAGGGCTTGGCGGGGCAGCGCGGTGGAGCACACGCGCGGGACGAGCGGGCGGCAGAGGAGCAGCATCAGGGGCGCCGGGGCGCGACGGCGGGCGCGGCCTCGTGGGGAGGAGGCCGCGGCCGTGTGCGCGAGCGGGGGGGGGGAGGAGGAGGAGAGGGTGGCCGTGGCCTCACCTTGCGGAGCAGGGGTCGGGGCAATGGGCTTGACGGAGGTCGGGGACGACGGCGATGTTGAGGAGGAAGTCCGGCGAGGCGGCGTTCCGGGCGGCGAGGGCGAGGTACGGGGACATTGGAGGCAGCGGCGCGGGGCACGGATGGGGCGCCGAGGCCCAGGGTGACGACATCGAGGTGGCGGGGCGCCGGTTCGGTGTCGGGGGGGTGTCGGTCGTCGGCGAGCGTCGGGGCGGCGGCGGGATTTGCTGCCCCGATCCAGAAGGGGATCGGGGGAAGAGGAGGGGCGAGAGAGAGACTAGGGGGAGTGGGGGTAGTGGGCTCTAGGGTTAGTGGGGTGGGGGTTATACAGGGGCACCGAGTGGGCCGGCCTCACTGGTTTCGGCCCGCTGGGCCGTGGCCCGGCAAGGGGGGTTCCTTCTCCTTTTAATTTTCTTGTTTGTTTTTCTTTTCTTTTTCCTATTTTCTTTTATTATGTTTTATTTTACTTTTAGTTTCTTTAGTTTTGTAAAATAGGACAATAGTTCCTAAATTAATGTCTCTAAATAACTCACTGCCTTATAAGTTTGGCCCCTAAATAAAATGTTTAAATAATTTATAATTTATAAAAGGCATTTCATTAAATGTTTTAGCTACTGTTTTAATTACATTACTGCATTGAATTATTTAATAAAAATGTGGTTTCTCCACCAACATTACCTAGGGATTATGTGTCACATGCAGAACATTTTAGTTTTAATATTTGAAAACTTTTGTTATTTGCCTTTATTTTAAATTGGAATTCGAATCGGTTTTAAACTAACGCGGGTTTCACAACACTAACCGAGGTGACGTGGCATCATTAACGTGGAATTACTGTAGCCTAATTATCCGGGCGTCACAATTCTCGTCCACTACAAGAAATCTCGTCCCGAGATTTAAGCGGTGGAGTAAGGGGGAAAGGTCTGGTTACGAAATCCTAATGAATCTTCTCGGTCTTGGTTGCTCTTCTCGAAGTGGTCGATCCATAGCACTGATGTCTTCATTTCTCTGCTTCAGGTCATCATGATGAAGTTTTCGTCCTTCCTTTTGGATCTTCACTGTACTTACGAAAGGGTAAGAAGGGAAAACTCTATATGGATGGATTCTAACAAGATCGAGCATCAGACGGTTAACTCAGGGAAGAAGCATAAGTATCTCTTGATTTGAAACTTAAGAAGATATCGAGAGCAAAGTAAGAAGGTACCATGAGAAGTTTCAAACGGATAGACAATCGTTCGATGCCTAATCAGAAGGTGAAAGGGTTTCAGGGCAACGAGAATAGGTATTGCGCCTCATACCAGAATAGATCACTAGACAGGTGGTCCGTGAATTACATACGAAGTCAAGCGCGAGGAACAACCTTGGGAACAGGTGGTGTACAGGAGAGTCAGGTTTCGATTCTGTGGAACTGTGGGTTATGGGCCCACCATGTGGGTTAAAGGTAGAAAGGGCACTGACATCATGCATGGTCATGATAGCGAGGTATGTCAGAGGGGTAGCCCTGTCGGCTATGTCGGCAACAACGTTGGTACCAAGGGCGAGGGATGAAGAGAACCATTTCCCTGCTCGTTGAACGAGGCAGGCCAATAGGCAAAGTTCTCATCCATCGGTGGCTACCGGAATGTCATCAACAATAGTAACAGGGTCTTACTGACACAGTTGTACACCAAGGTGTTTTACATAAGCAGAAGAATATTACTGCTTATATAATAAATCACAAGAAGGGTTAAACAAACCAATTGGAAAGGAAAAGTGATTATCAGGTTTAATCAAAACAATGGAAGGAAAATGTGTATACACACATATTTCAGGGGTATATCCTTCCCAAGGACAAGCGGAGCATGATATCCATGACAGGATAGAAAGTAGAGAACCATTTAGGTAAGGGGAGAGGATTTCATGACATAACCCAAACAACGGTGATTGAATAATTGATTAAGAAAATTTAGCATTGTGCTTCAAATGTTCTTGTTGAAGTTCGGAGTATCACAAACATGCTTCGAGATAGCGCTGACAAGGTATTCAAGCAAAGGTCAGACTTCGGATACACGAAGGATCCATCAGGGACAACTTGTAGAATAAGTTTTACAATTTCCTCATGGAAGAATGGATAGCCTTGCTAAAAAGGAAATTATAACAATAGGTCCTCCGGTCAGGTATGCTAGGCAAGACATCACCTTAACGAGTCATATAAAGACCAATGTTATAACTCTTGGAAATATGTTCCAACCATCATATCTGGCCGAGGTTCAGATGCGATTGGTGTCAGGATACCTCCGACTTAGGATGCCAGAGAAGAAAAGGTGCAACACAAATTGACGAGATGACATCGAAGATTCTTCGAAAATGAACTATGGAAGAGAGTTCCGAAACAAGAGTTCATTATTAAATCAAGGAGAGGGTGAGGAGGTGGCTGATGGACTCAGCGACAATTCATTGAGATTTCCAAAAAGATGGATTTCCACAATTATGTGAACAAGGAGATACCATTTATCAGATCAAATGATATAATGATGTATGCTTGCGGGAAACATACACAATTAATCATTGGTTGAAAGGTGCACCCGAATTATGGGCTTAGGTAGCAGGATCAATGTTAGAATGGTGATTCGATAACCAATGGTCTAAGAATGAAATATCGACCATTAACTTCAAAGCAATAGGGTTGCTAGAAGTTTTGAATTAGCACAACAGAGTTCACTCAACACGGGGACCAAGAAAAGAATGGTGATGGCGAGAAGCATCACTATCACAAGAATTCTTAAGAGGTGGTGAAATCCTCACAACATCCTTGACATAAAAGACGGTAATACTCCAAGGTAAAGAAGCACAAATGCTGGATAGCAAGGAACTCAAGGTATACCACAAAACACGAACAAGTTTGTGTTGAGCGGAAGGCAATAAAATGGTCGATGATAACACAAATCATCGAGGGCAAGGATGGTATTTCACATCATGAATTCAATTGATATCCTGGAAGAGCTCAGAATGCTGATGATGATCATGACACATTTGTCGAGAGATTTCATGGAGATGTAATCGATCGGCGATGACACCAAGTCAAAGGAATGATGAAGCGAAAGGTTATTTGAACCACGAGTACAACACAAACTCGAAATCAAGCTTGTTGTTCGTGGTGGGACGATAAGACGAGGAAATCAACATAAGCTTAGCTCATCATCGAAGGTTGTGCTCAGGGATTAAGGACCAGGTAGCACAGTTAAAATTAGCACAATAATGATGTAGCTGATCAGGCTAGGAATGACATGATGGAGTATTAAACTACTCAACAACAAAGTACTGGGAGTACTGAATCTCAGTGTTGATTCGATTCACAAATCGGTGTTCTTGGTTGACGACAACCCAGAACCCGTGGAGTGACTATGACAGGGGAAGGAACTACTTCATCAGAAATTCATAAGATGAAGTGCAATGAGTTGCTATCCTCGAGATACCAGGGGGTAATACTCAAAGGTAGAACAAAATAAAGGTTGGGCAGGCGTACTGATCTGCAGAAGGCAAGTACTTTAACTTGTCCAGGAAATAGAATCAAAGGAGAACAATCATGGTCGGAACCACGGTTGCAAAGGATCAATTCACATATACCAGATGATATTTATCAAGGAAATAGTTATTATTACAAGAAGCTTCCATGATAGGATCTACATCGTGTCCATGGGCATGAACACAAAGTTCAAGGTTGACTCCCACTTCTCTAATGCATAACCTTTCATTCACTTCTCGCCTTCGACAAAGTTGTAGTGTTGAAATTTTATCTGACATAACAACAGTAGAGTATGACCCGTAGTAGTTTCCGGGTTCACACAGATTAAGGAGGGCATAGGTTCACCCCATCGGGGCTTCTTAGAACATATACCATGAACTTGAGGAGTAAATAACACAAGCTCAAAAGTAGAGCATGGTTGACAAAAGTAGAGGATACAATTTACCAAAGACATTATGTATCAAGTAGAGAACTCACAAGAATTTTGGTTGTGGAGGACACTGTCGGATAATAACCCGGCAATGGGTATGGCGGTCCACAACGGGGCTGATGTGAGTATCGGTACTCAATCAGAGGAAGAAGGAATGCCAAGGCTTCGGATTATAGAAACAACTGAGTAATTCAAAGCTTAATGCAAAGAAATTTTATGATTTCCAAATCAAGGGAACAGAAGCAATCGTTCTGATCGAAAATGAATAAGTTCAATAGACTTAGAAGCACAATCGATTAAGGCATAGATTGGTCAAGAACAAGCTCATATCCAAATGACTTCTGAGCCAGAAGGATAATTATAGGACCTAATTAAGGATTGCGAGCACTCACAACATATTGGATCGGCGAACTCAAAATGACAATGGCAAAGGATGTCAATAAGATTACCAGACTTATGAGATTATTCATAATGCAAGCAAGCAAGAATTTCAAGAGCAATAGGCTGTTTAGGATTTTCGGAAGATCGAAGGGTATTTTGGAGACTTGTGTGAAATACGTGAACCAACTGGGATGAGCGGATACTCGGTAAGAGCGAGGACTTATCCGTAGGGGTATTCAGGTGGCAAAGAACTGGAAGGCAGTAGGCACAAAGTATTCTCGAAACAATAGAGAGAATTTCGGTGTATCTTGTAATAACAAGATCAATAGGGGATGAATGTATGAACGACAAATGTAGGTAGTTATCCATAAGGATACACCGGTGGTAGGGAATTGTAAAAGCGATGGCACATCGTCTCAAGAGAACATCGTAGGGTGTCTTCGGAATCTTCTAGTGAAACAAGCGATCGTTCGGACCGAGGCGCTCTTCGGGAGAAAGTATTTACGAGAACCTAGAGTTGGAGTTAGTAAAATCGTTTAACCCGAGTAGAAAAGAGTTCAGAGTCCCGGAGTAAAGATCGAGGAGTAAAAGATCCTAATACCACCCAATGGCGACGTGGGCCCATGGGCCGCACAGCCATGTTAGTAAAACAGTTTTCATCGACTAGACTCGACTTCGGCCAAGGAGTTGGAAAGGGGATTCCTACACGCAGTTGGCTCTGATACCAACTTGTGACGCCCCCTATTCAATCGTACACTAATCATACACGCAAACGTGTACGATCAAGATTAGGGACTCATGGGAAGATATCACAACACAACTCTACAAATAAAATAAGTCATACAAGCATCATATTACAAGCCAGGGGCCTCGAGGGCTCGAATACAAGTGCTCGATCATAGACGAGTCAGCGGAAGCAACAATATCTGAGTACAGACATAAGTTAAACAAGTTTGCCTTAAGAAGGCTAGCACAAACTGAGATACAGATCGAAAGAGGCACAGGCCACCTGCCTGGGATCCTCCTAAACTTCTCTTGGTCGTCGTCAGCGGCCTGCACGTAGTAGTAGGCACCTCCGGTGCAGTAGGAGTCGTCGTCGACGGTGGCGTCTAGCTCGTGGGCTCCAACATCTGGTTGCGACAACCAGGTAGAAGGGAAAGGGGGAATAGAGGGAGAAAAGCAACCGTGAGTACTCATCCAAAGTACTCGCAAGCAAGCATCTACACTACATATGCATGGGTATATGTGTAAAGAGGCAATATCGGTGGACTGAACTGCAGAATGCCAGAATAAGAGGGGGATAGCTAGTCCTGTCGAAGACTACGCTTCTGGCAGCCTCCATCTTGCAGCAAGTAAAAGAGAGTAGATTGAAGTTCACCAAGTAGCATCACATAGCATAAACCTACCCGGCGATCCCCTCCTCGTCGCCCTGTTAGAGAGTGATCACCGGGTTGTATCTGGCACTTGGAAGGGTGTGTTTTATAAAGTATCCGGTTCAAGTTGTCATAAGGTCAAGGTACAACTCCAAGTCGTCCTGTTACCGAAGATCACGGGTATTCGAATAGATAAACTTCCCTGCAGGGGTGCACCACATAACCCAACACGCTTGATCCCATTTGGCCGGACACACTTTTTTGGGTCATGCCCGGCCGCGGAAGATCAACACGTCGCAGCCCTACCTAGGCACAACAGAGAGGTCAGCACGCCGGTCTAAATCCTATGGCGCAGGGGTCTGGGCCCATCGCCCGTTGCTCACCTGCACGTTGCGAACGCGGCCAGAAGCAGACCTAGCCTAGCAGGCGTTCCAGTCCAATCTGGCGCGCGCCGCTCAGTCGCTGACGTCACGAAGCCTTCGGCTGATACCACGACGCCGAGTGCCCATAACTGTTCCCGCGTAGTTGGTTAGTGCGTATAGGCCAGTGGCCAGACTCAGATCAAATACCAAGATCTCATTAAGCGTGTTATTATGAAATAACCACGGACGCCGACCACGGCCAGGCCCACCTCTCTCCTAGGTGGTCTCAATCTGCCCTATCGCTCCGCCACAAAGTAACAGTCGGGGGCCGTCGGGAACCCAGGCCCACCTCTACCGGGATGGAGCCACCTGCCCCTTCAGCCCCCATCTCTGAACAGTATCATAAGTAATGCAACAGTATAAAGTATATAGCATATGCCCGTGATCACCTCCCGAAGTGATCACGGCCCAGTAGTATAGCATGGCAGACGGACAAGAGTGTAGGGCTACTGATGGAACACTAGCATCCTATACTAAGCAGTAGGATAGTAGGTAAGGGTAACAACTGTAGCAACAATGACAGGCTATGCATCGGAATAGGATTAACCGAAAGCAGTAACATGCTACGCTACCCTAATGCAAGCAGTATAGAGAAGGGATAGGCGATATCTGGTGATCAAGGGGGGGTGGCTTGCCTGGTTGCTCAGGCAAGGAGGAGTCGTCAACAACGTAGTCGATCGAGGCAGCAGCGACGTCCGTCTCGTAGTCTACCGTAGAGAAGAGGGGGAAGAAATAATGAATACAGAGCAAGCAAAGCATCACAAAATATAACAAGGCAATACGCGGTGCTAGGGGTGATCTAACGCAGGGATAGGTGATACTTGTGAAGGGGGAAAACATCCGGGAAAGTATTCCCGGTGTTTCGCGTTTTCAGACAGATGAACCGGAGGGGGAAAGTTCCATGTTCGCTATGCTAGGGATGTGCGGCGAACGAATGGGCCGCGTATCCGGATTCGTCTCGTTGTTCTGAGCAACTTTCATGTACAAAGTTTTCCCATCCGAGCTACGGTTTATTTTATATTGATTTTAAAAGATTTAAATCACTTTTTAGCATTTATTTAATTATTTTAATCCAACATTATCCAGAACAGTGCACGCTGACGTCAGCATGACGTCAGCAGTCAACAGGGGCGTTGACTGGTCAACTGACGTGTGGGTCCCGTTAGTCATTGACTTTTATCCTAATTAACAGTTTTAATTAGTTTAGTTAGCTAATTAGACTAACTAACACAGGTTAATTAAGTTAATTAATTGTCCTAATTAATTAATTAATTATTATTTCAGACTTCATTTTTTTATTTTGTTCCTGGGCTGGGTCCCAATTGTCATTGGCCTATAGGCCATAGCGGGTATGCGGGTGCGAGCGAAGCCGCAGCCCGCCTGCTAGCAAGGCGAGGCCGGAGCGGGGCCTGCTCGGCGCAGCCGGTGCAGCCGGCCGGCGCGGGCGCGGCCGAGCCGTGGTCAGTGGCAGGAGGCAGGGCAGGCCAGTGCGGGAGGGGGCGGCGAGGCAATGGCAGGTCGGCGGCGCGAGGCGCGCTGCGGCGCCTGCAAACGACGGGACGGTGAGCGGCACGGCCACAGCTTGAGGAGCCAGCGGGGAGTGGGCGGAGCGAGGGCGGAGGGTGGGACGCGGCAGGGCTAGCACTACTAGAAAAAGGGCTATAGATGGGATTGACACTAATGGCGCACCAGACAAGCGGTGTGCCATTAGTATATACTAATGGCGCACCACCTTCTGATACGCCATTAGAGTTGAAACTACTAATGGCGCACCAGGCACAGGGTGCGCCATTAGTATCAATTTTTTTTTAACTAGTGCGCCTGTCCAAACATACTAATGGCGCACCACCAGAAGGTGCGCCATTAGTAACCTGGATTACTAATGGCGCATTTAGAGTTGGTGCGCCATTAGTAAGTGGGCAGCAACAAGATATTTTGGACAGCCTCTCCTACCCACACTCACTTTCTCCCCACTTCATTCTCTCCACCTCCTCCTTGTCTCGGGTGCCTCCTCTTTTTCACCTCATTTCCATCATAGATTCATTCAATTTAAGTGGTTAAATTACCTTGTTTTGATAGGTAAGTAAGGGGGGAAGCTATATTTATGTTGTTCTCCCTACAACAATGTGCACATGCACTTTTTATGGCCTAGCTAGATCTATGTATGTTCGTGGTGTTGCATATGTTTGTGGTGTTGCATATGTGTTTGTGTTTGGAGGTGTACCGGTATTTGAAATGCGATAGTTGCCAATATTTTGCCGGAATGTTGATTCATTTCCGTTTCGGCGAGAATTTTGGCATTAAGCATTCTTTTTGGTCCTATTTTTAGGGAAAGTCATGCCAAATTTTTTCTTGGTTCTAAAATATCGTTTTGCTCTACCCCGCAGGCGACCATGGTCCGCATGATGACCGAAGGCATCGTGAATAGGTTTTTGAGGTCCGCGAAGGCCGAGATGCTTCAAAAGAACGAGACGGAGATAAGATGTCCATGTCGAAGATGCAAGCTGAAGAGCCTTATTGCGGACCCGGAATCCTGGCAGGTGCGGGACCACCTGCTCTTGCGTGGTTTCATGGATGGCTATCGGTGGCAAGGTGATGAAGATGACTACGAAGTCGTCCATGGGGGCCGGGCAAGAAATGCGGAAGGGCAGCAAGACAACCACCGCGGCTCGGGCGGGCGAGAAGACGAAGAATCCCCAGGAGATGATCACGACGGTGATGCTGTACACAGTCATCATGTAGAAGATGTAGGACATGATGATGAGGAAGATGCCGGAGCAGACGACGGGCATGATCATGAAGATGATGATGCCGGCGGAGCAGACGACGCTGGACCATCGATGGGCTGGGTGCAGGACCCTCATATTCAAGAGTTGCTTCTCAAGCAGACGGATAACGCAAGAGCTACCGCCCGAGAGAAAGCCAAGATGGATCAACTTGAGTTAGACGCGGTTACTCCATTGTATGAAGGATGCAGGCCCGAGGATACCCGCCTGAAAGTAACGCTCATGGCTCTGGAGATGAAGGTAAAACACAAAATGACCGACGCATGCTTCGACGAGAACATGTCATTCTGGCACGAACGTCTTCCCAAGGGGAACAAGTGCCCGACCAGTTTGGAGGAGGCGAAGAAAATCGTGTGTCCTCTGGATTTACCGCACGTGAAATACCATGTGTGCATGAACAATTGCATCATTTATCGGGACGAGCACGCGGAGTCTACCATATGTCCGGTGTGCGGCGTCACTCGATACAAGAAGAGGAAGAAAGCTCCTCGAAAAGTGGTCTGATACTTTCCGATCACTCCTCGTCTGCAGCGGTATTTCGCGGACCCTAAGGTAGCAAAGCTCCTGCGTTGGCACGCGGATAGGGAGGAGAAGAAGCGAGAAGATGACGCAAATGATCCGGAGATAGATAAAAAAGACAAGATGCTGAGTCACCCTAAGGATGCGAGCCAGTGGCAAGCGTTGAACTTCGAAGACCTAGAATTTGGGAACGATCCAAGGAACATCATGCTGGGCGCGAGCACCGATGGAGTCAATCCGTTTGGCAGCCAGAGAAGCACACATAGCACCTGGCCTGTGTTTGTGTGGATGTACAACCTTCCCCCCTGGTTGTGCATGAAGAGGAAGTACATTCACATGAGTATGCTAATCGAAGGACCGAAACAACCAGGGAACGACATCAATCTGTATCTGGGGCTGCTAAAAGAGGAGCTTGACACGATGTGGAAAACGCCAGCCAATACGTGGGACGCCGCAGAGAAAGAATATTTCCCTATGAGAGCCGCGCTGCTCACGATGGTGCACGACTATCTCGGTTACGGATATGTCGCGGGGCAGGTGGTCCATGGATTTTCTGGATGCGTCAGGTGCATGGATGACACAACGTATCGCCAGCTAGATAGAGATCCCGGGTCTTCAAAAACCGTGTTCATGGGACATCGAAGGTGGCTTCGCGACGATGACCCGTGGAGAAAACGCAAGGATCTATTCGATGGTGAAACCGAACCCCGAGGACGCCCGCGTACGAGGAGCGGCGAGGAAATAGACGAGCTGTTGAAAAATTGGAAAGACTGCCCACTGCCGGGAAAGAAGCAAAAGGCGCCAGAGCCGGGAAAGAAGCGAAAGGCGCCAGAGCCGCTGCTGAAGGTATGGAAAACGAGGTCTGTTTTCTGGGACTTGCCGTACTGGAAGATCCACCGTGTGCCTCACAGCCTTGATGTCATGCATATCACGAAGAACGTGTGCGAGAGTCTGCTTGGTACCCTGCTCAACATGCCAGAGAGGACCAAAGATGGGCCGAAAGCAAGGGCAGACTTGAAATCAATGGGCATCAGGCAGGAGCTTCACGCTATATATGATGATGATGATGATGATGATGATGATGATGAGGCGAAGCAGGACACGGAAAGTCGTCGCAAAGGCAAAAAGGCCAAGAAGACTGGAAATGACTACCCTCCCGCGTGCTTCACTCTAAGTCAGGAGGAGATCGAGCAGTTTTTTACCTTCCTCGTAGGAGTAAAACTTCCTTACAGTTACGCGGGGAAGATAAGCAGATACCTAGACCTAGCGAAGCTGAAGTTCAGCGGGATGAAGTCTCACGACTGTCACGTGCTGATGACGCAGATACTTCCAGTTGCAATCCGTGGGATCATGGACGCGCACGTCCGTGAAACGCTATTTGGCCTATGCAACTTTTTCGACGTCATCTCTCGGAAGTCTATTGGCGTGAGGCAACTCAGAAGGCTACAGGAAGAGATCGTGGTGATACTATGCGAGCTTGACATGTACTTCCCGCCCGCATTCTTCGACGTTATGGTGCATCTGCTGGTCCATATCGTGGACGATATCATCCAACTCGGGCCGACGTTCCTGCACAGCATGATGCCATTCGAAAGGATGAATGGTGTCATCAAAGGATACGTTCGCAACATGTCACGTCCAGAGGGAAGCATAGCCAGGGGCTTTCTGACCGAAGAGTGCATCTCCTACTGCACGAATTATCTAGGCATCGAGAACCCCGTTGGTCTGCCCGTCAACAGGCACCTCGGCAGGCTCGCTGGATGGGGTCACCGTGAGGGTCGCCGCGAAATGCATGTCGACTTCGAGGGTCGACTCGCCGACTTTGAAAGAGCAAACCTAGTCGCGCTACAACACATAGACGTGGTCGATCCTTGGGTGGTAGAGCACAAAACCTTTATTAAGAAGACGTACAATGACCGAGGCCAACAGAGGATGGACGGAGATATACTCAAAGAGCACAACTCATGTTTCACGCGTTGGTTCAAGCAGAAGCTTCTGTCGTACCCTTTACATGAGGATTCTTCCGCGGAAGAACAACTCATATTCGCCTTGTGACAGGGCGCCGAGCACAACCTGATGACCTATGAGGCGTACGATATCAACGGCTACACATTCTACACCGAGGCCAAGGACATGAAGAGCGATGGTTATCAGAACTCGGGGTAACGATGGAATCCTACACCGGTAACGACAAGGACAGATACTACGGAAGGATCGAGGAGATCTGGGAGCTGAGCTACGCTGGAGAGAAGGTCCCGATGTTCCGTGTCAGATGGGCCAAGAGCGTCCTAAAAGAAGACCGGTATTTCACCACCATGGTTATACCCGAAGCCAAATCCAAGACCGCAGGCGCAAACGTCACCGCGAAAAATGAGCCATGGGTACTGGCTTCCCAAGTGGACCAATGCTTCTTCATTACCGACCCGTCAAAGCCCAGTCGTGTTGTCGTGAGGAGAGGCAAAAGGAAGATCATCGGAATGGATGGAGTAGCCAATGAGCAAGACTTCGTCAAGTACGGCGACCCGAGAATCGAACATGACGACGATGATGAAGTAGCAGCATACACCACAAGAAGAAGCAGGACCACCCTACCTAAAGGACGTCCGTTCCACAGAAGAACTCCATTTGCGAAAAAGAAGGGCAAGAAGATTGTGAACAGATAGCTAGCTAAGATCGATTGTATTTAAATCGTAGCCTTCATTTCTCGATTGTATTTCATGGGCACTTTTTGAACTATCATGAATATTTTTAAATTTCATGGACACTCGATCTCGATCCCCCTCCATCTCGATCGCTATCCCACCTCGCCAGATCCGGTCCCCCTCGCCGCCGAGCACCCCCCGGTCCACCGGCCCCCCGCACCCCGCGCACCCTCCCCCGCTCCACCGGCATTACTGTTTGATGATATTTTATAAATAATTATTACTGTCTTATAAAAAAAGATTACTGTTATGATTTAAACAAGTTTGAACATATTTAAACACAAATAAATATCAAACAGCATTTTAAATGCATAAAAAAAATTGTGGAGCCTGGGAATCGAACCCAAGACCTCCTGGTGTGAGAAGTGGCTGCTGACCAGTTGAGCTAGTAGAGGGAACTCGGTGTGGACCAGGTCATGTGGAAGATAACCTGTTGGCTCGAGCAGAAATCAAAAAAAAAATACTAATGGTGCACCAGGGTGAGGTGCGCCATTAGTATGGATGTACTTATGGCGCACCGAGGGGTGGTGCGCCATTAGTATTGTGCCCTCGCCCTCGCCTATCCCCGGCCCAAACCTATCCCCTCTCTCTCCCTCGCCCTCACCCTCGATCCCCTTCCCCTCTCCTCTCCCGACGCCGCTGCCCCGCCGCCTCGACGCCACCCCATCGTCCTCGTCTCCGCCCCGACGCCCCGACGCCGCTGCCCCTTCCCCTCTCCTCTCCCGACGCCGCTGCCCCGACCTCCTCCTCGCCCCTCGACGTCGCCCTTGATCCCCTTCCCCTCTCCTCTCCCGACGCCGCCGCCCCGTCGTCCTCGTCCTCGCCCTCCTCCTCGTCCGCGCCACCGCCGCGCCGCTCCGACCTCCTCCTTGTCCCCTCCGGCCTCCTCCGCCTCCTCAGGTACTGCCCCCACCTCTCCCTCCCCCTCCGGCCTCCTCCTTCCCCTTTGTAAATTTTAGGGTGTAGGGTTTGACTCTGAAGCTTCTTATATATGTTAGCAAGCTCTTTTATTCTACTTATGTCAAAATTGAGCACATCATCAAGTTGTGTATTTTTTTTCAAGTACCTGCACAAAGAGACACACAGGGAAAATATGGCTTCAGAGCAACAAAAGATCAAATGAAGCCCTTGTCCATGTCCAGAACTAGTTATATTGAATTTTGATGCTTCACCTAACATCTGACCACTTTATGTGGTCTAGGCGTTTACTGCATGAAGAAAAATAATCATGACTTTGTGCAAGACACTGACTGAAAATGGGTGTAGCTACACCCGGTAGTAGGATGCATTTTCCCGGTAAAAATAATCATGACTTTGTGCAAGACACTGATTGAAACTGGTTATGAATATGTATATATATATATGAATGTTAAAGAGGAAAATCATGAAGGGTAGCTGCCAAGAATTTTAGATGAAGCAAAGCAGTGTTGCCCTGTTCTTATGCTGCCAACAGTTAATTTGATTTGATGATTCCCCTTTGCAAGATTTTGATTTTGATTTTGAATTGCTGAATAGTGGTAGTAGTACTACCACATTGCACTTGGAATTGCATTTGGAGAGTGGAGAGTGTGATGATGATGATCAGGTAGCTAGCAATGTGAAGAGTGGGGTGTTGGTGATGAGCAAGCAGAGGATGAGTGTGTAGTGCAATGCAAACGAGTGTAAAGTGGCAAGCAAGCAAACAGGGGAGCAGGAAAAGGTATGGGGTACTGCTACTCCTCTCCTCTCCAGTAGGCATTGTGCTCACGTAAAGGGAGCTGTGATCTTCTTCCTCCTCCTCCTCTTCATATTCTTCTCTGTCTCTGTCCCTCTCTCTCTGCATCATCAGCATCAGCATAAGCATCATCACCATGGAAATAATCTAATCTGGGAGTATCTATCTATCTTTGTGTTGTGCAAGGGGAGTCAGAGAATATATTTGTATGTGTGTATGTGTGTGGTGTGGTTAGCTTGGGTATAGGTGGTCTGGCTGGCTGTTGCTCTACCACCAAGAAAGGAAGGACTCTCTCCCCACCCCTCCCCTGCTTCCTTTCTTCCACCCCATCACCTTCAAATATGCTCCCACATCTCACTCACTCCAAACAATCCTCCGATTCAAACCCCAAATCTAGCACCATTTTGTTTAGGTATAAAAAACAGTAGCAATTTTAAAAGAATAGTAGCAATTTTAAAAACAGTAGCAAAAAAATTAGGTATAAAAACAGTAGCAAATAAAAAAAGAGTAGCAAATATAGCTAGGGAAATTTTGTTTAGGTATAAAAACAGTAGCAAATAAAAAAAAGCAGTAGCAAATTAAAAAAATAGTAGCAAAAAATTAGGTATAAAAACAGTAGCAAATATAGCTAGGGCAATTTTGTTTAGGTATAGAAAACAGTAGCTACAATTTGTAAAAAGCATGAGCAACTGATCTGATTCATCTCATCCTCTCTCGATCTGCAGGATACAAGTGGAACAAGGCAGGGGCGTAGGTGCTTGCTACTCAGGCACGGCGGCAGAGCCAAGCACACCCTCCTCTCCCAAGGTACCAACCCCTCTTCCTCTCCCCCTGTATATACTGTTGTCCAGTACATTTTTTTGCTCAATTTGCTGCTGTCCAGTACATCTTGTTAAAATTGCTGCTGACCAGTACATCTTTGCAATATATGGTGTACCATTCTTGATAGGATGTATCAATTGTAGTAGATGGTCAAGAAGATGTATAGAAAAGAAAAATGATGGTTAGGGTGGTGGCCTAGTTGTATAGGATGGTTAGGGTGGTGGCCTAGTTCTTTGGGCTGTCTTTGGCTGCACTTAGAATAATCCGCAGTTCAAAAAAATACCATGTCAAGTGTTCTTTCTCTGAGATGTTATTAAATAGACATTGAGAAAAAAAATGGAACTAAGTTACCTGGAATGATCATATTGGCCAACTATCTTGAAGTAGAGTATTCATATTGGCGAGCTAGCAAGTATATATGATTGGTTCCCTCTTTGCTTTACTTGGTTGAAATTTCAAACTCTGCGTCTTTTTAGTGACAAATCCCAATACGAAAGGCGGAGCGTGCATGCATATTCAGCTCATTACACTTATTCATTGTGGTTGGGGAGTTTTCAAGTGTAGTGTTTTGTCCAAAATGTTGAATGATACTGCTTGGAGATGCATATATTGTTTCACCTCTTCACATGCCAATGTATTTTCCATGTTGTGATGGAGGCCTTTTTTGCCTTGTCCACCCGAGAGGCCCTTGAGTTTGCCGGAATGTCGATTAACTTCCGTTCCAGCAAATTCGGGTACTCCATATGTCCTATTTTCAGCAAAGGTCATGCTGAAATTTTCCGTGAATTTTAGCATGACTTTGCTAAAAATAGGACATATGGGGTACTTGTGACTAATGCATGGGCCGGGGTATCTTAGTAGTTAATTAAGTAGGATCAAGTGCCCCGGCGTACTTGTGACTAATGCATGGCTTTTAGGGTGCCTCGGTGTCGATAAAAACCGAAATGATGAAAGCTTAGGCTTTTAGGGTGCCTCGGCGTCGAAAAACCCTCAATGATAAAAGCTTAGCTTTTAGGATGCCTCGGTGTCGACAAACCCTAAATGATGAGACCATGATCTTGTTCCTTGACAATAACCAACTTTTTGACCAAACTTTGTTCCTATTTAGAGAGAAACATGGCCAACAACGATGAGGCCGGGGGTTCGAGCGTCAAGCCATTCTGGAAGCTGTCCCAGGAGATGGAGGAACAACCTCACTTGTATGAGGACGCCGCCTTCCCCACCGATCCTGAGACCACTGATGGTACCGCCGAGGATGACCCCACTGATGCCACCACTGATGGTGCCGCCGAGGATGCCACCACTGATGATGGCGGCGCACGCACAGATGGCAGCCAACCGAAGAGGCAACGGAAGGACCGGCGCCCGACCGTGCTCCGCACCCTCAAGGAGGAAGTTACTGAAGTGGACTCCGACGGGAATCCAACGGCGCCCGAACGAATAGTCAAGGGGTACTCGCTTCAGCTCGGGTGCATTCTCCGGAGCACCGTCTCGATCAACACCGAGAACCTGAGGCATCCTGACCGAGGGAATTTGCGCAACCTCCTCTTCACGAAGCTGCACGAACGATACAAGTTCCCCGCTGAATTTGAAAACACAAGCCTCAAAGGGAATAAAGTGAACAATGCTGCCCTCACGAAGATGAGCAAGGCCCTGTCTACTTGGAAAAGCAATGTGAAGAGAATGATCGAGAAAGGTGAGAGTTATGAGAAGATCAAGGAGAAAAATCCTTCGATCACCGAAGATGACTACAACGACTTCAAGATCAATTGCTCAAGCACCGCAAACTCCGAATCAAGTAAGTGGGGGAAAGAAATGCGGGAGCTGAACTTAGGGGAACACACACTCGGTCCCGGCGGTTACAGAGTGGCGGAGCCTATATGGGACAAGGAGGAGGCGGACCGTGCCGAGCAAGGCCTACCGCCCCTCTTCGATAAATACGGTGACAAGCAGACCAGGAACTTTGTCAGGGCCCGGTACAAGAAGGACCCGAAAACAAAGGAGCTTACCACGGATCCGAAGACCAGGGCGCTTGAGCTTGTTCTGGTAAGGAATACACCCCCTCGTAATTAGCTCCATATGGTTGCATTCTAATTAATGAAGCCAAATTTCTAAATGGTTCACATTCCTTCCGCAGGCGACTGAAAGCAGTAGCGCGGGGTCGACTAAGAGCAACCCTTGGGACACCACTCTAAATAGGGCGTTGAATGTAATGAAGAACAAGGATAAGCTCAGTAAGCCGACGTCAGCTGGTCGTGTGGCCGGCAAAGGCTTGTCGACAAAATGGTCGTCATACTATGACACTGCTGGGCGAAAGGAGAAAAAGACCAGCTCGGAAAGCCAGGCGCGCGAGGTTCAAGAACTCAGGGCACAGGTGGCGCGGATTCCGGAGATTGTCCAAGAGCAAGTGCAACAACAACTCGGAGCGACGATCACCGCCATTGTGCCTACCTTGATCCAGGGGATTAGTGCGTGGATTGCGGGCGGCCAACAGGGGCCGCCCCCGATTCCTAGCTTCACGGCCAGCAACTCGCAGAACGCGATGGCGGGGCCATTGGTGTCTCCGGCGGAGCCGGCATTGGTGTCTCCGACGCCAGCACGGGAGCTTAATGCACCCGGGTGTACGCCGGCCGGCACCTCTGCAGCAAGCGGCCCCTCCGTCAACTGCACGCCCGCCGTTGGCGGTGCCTCGACATTAGCCGAGCTCGACGCCATCATCACGGTAACTAATTAAGCCTCTCTCGGCCGAGGACTTCATCTCCTTGCCTTTGACTGGGCATCCCTAACGCCCTACATGTTTTCGCAGGGCGCCGCCGACGTTCCGTGCACTCTCCTGCACTTCGTGAACAACGAGTTGGTCGATGTTGCCAAGGGCAAAATCGTTCAACCGGGCAACCCCTTGTTCCACGGTACCCAGATGCCACCCAACTTGTTTAGGGTTCAACTGGTTCGGGTGCTGCCAGGCTGCGACGAGGTGTTACCTCCGATTCGACCCATCGGGGCCGACGATGATGACGTGATGAACCTCAGCGCCTGCCTGAGCTGGCCCCTGCTTTGGCCGAAGAGCCAGATTCGTTTGGGGGCGGGGGACACCACCCCAAAGACAACATCGCCAGTCGTGCCGGCGCCAAGTCGGCCCCATGGCAAGACCGCTGCAACGGTGCCGGACATCCCTATGCCACTGGATCCAAACATGCATATGGCACAGGATCAGAACGACGACGACGACGATACATTTGCCAACGTCGATCAGTACTTTGCCGATCATGGGGACGGTGGCGACTTCATGGGGCCTCCTTCTCAAGAACCCAACCCAACAAAAGACGTGTGCGATCTAGCTGGTACCGCGGAGAAGCCAAGTTGCAACAGGCGTCGTCTGCAGTTCAGCTCTCAGGAGACGCCTCCAGCTGCCGACTTCACCGAGCCTCAGATAGGCGAGGTGCGAAATATGATCAGCCCCAACACACTCAAGAAGGCGGTCTGTGAGCAGAACTCGGTCCCATTACAGGAGATCAAGAAGAAGGCACGCAAAAGAAAGACTAACAAGGGTGCGGGCCAGCCGGCACCGAGTACGATCCGTGCTCAGGACGGGCCACCTTCAACTGCGGATATCTCGAGGAGGGTGCATGTGGCGGGTAGGCCGATGCTACCGAGAAATATGCTCGATGCTGCAACCGGTGCTATGCGGAGTCTGCATGACAGTGTTCTTTCTTTGGAGAAGCGGCGTCTCCGAGAGAAGGATGTGGCATACCCGGTTTTCGCGGCCAAGGTGCCAGAGGGCAAGGGCTTTGTGGATAACTCCATCGGGGGTACGATCGTCCTGCGGTTTGATGACATCCACGCTATGTTGAACCTTCATCCGCTGCACTACACCTTCGTTCGGCTATTTTCGCTGAGTATGGAGATGCGGATCATTCGCGACAAGACCCCGGACATCGTGATAGTCGACCCCTTCTACATGCGTGCCAAGATCTTGGGCAGCGCTGGGGACCGGCAAGTCGCGAGTTCTTACCTCGAAGGCGTCATTCTGGCAAACCAAGATAAGGACAACTTCCTCGTGCCTTACTTTCCCGAGTAAGTCCTCCCCTCAACCGCCCCGTAACATATGAATTCTTAGATTTCGATCGTTTTTCTTTTAACATTCCGTGTTTTCTGCAGTGACACACATTGCACGCTCATCCTCCTAAGCCCCAAATATTCCATGGCCACGTATTTCGACCCGGACTGTCAGTCGAACGTAGACTACACAAATGTCAAGAAGGTTCTTGATGATGTTCTCCCCGGCTACGTCAAATCTGGAGGCACCTTCACCAGGCCTATTCGTAAGTACGGCAAGCACGTGTTCTCCCACAATACGACGTTCTGCTGCGTCAAGCAGCCGCCTGGCGGTCAGAAGGGTGCCTACTACGCCATCCATCACATGCGGGCGATCGTACGGGACCATCATCAACTACTACTACCGAGTAGACTCAAAGATTGGGCCGCGAGCGTGTCGGCAATCCAGGACGCGGACATCAGACAAGAATTCTTTCGCATCCAGTCGGAGTTTGCGGAAATCATCCATCAAGATGTCCTTCGTACCTCGGGGCAGTTCTACCTCAGAAATCAACCGTCCAACAGTGACATCGACACAATCCTACAAATGCAGGCTGACAACGCCCGTTGTTTCATGACTCCCACGATAGACGGCGGCTTCATCCACGCTCCGGTCCCTTGAGTCGAGTCGAAAGCAGTGATGCTGTGTCTAGTTCTGAAACATCGATTGGCTCATGTTGTAATTAAACTTTAATGAACTTGTAGTATGTCTCTTTGGTTTCGAGAGTCCTTCAACTTAGATGTAATCGATGCTATTAATGTCTTGCTTTTCTCTTCCGATCGTTCTGTTGCATACTTATATATTGCTTATGTATTGTCTGTGAATTGGTACTAACGTTTCGTTTGGCTACTGCATAGCGATGCCGTGGTATGTCGTGTACAAGGGTAAGGTTCCCGGAGTCTACGACGACTGGGAGGAGTGTCGGAGACAGGTTCACCGATTCAGCGGTAACAGTTACAAAGGGTACGCCACTAGGGCCGAGGCCGAATCTAGATACGCCCGCTATCTAGCGGGAGAGGGGAGGGAGCGTTGGAGGAACCGGATGAAGACGAGTTTCATCGTGATGATGCTCATCGTGATGACCGCAGCTCTCTTCTATGTGATGGTAGTTTAGATGATCGATATCGACTTGTAATGTGAAGACAAACTCGCGGTCTCGAGACTTGTAATATAATGTTCTATCTTTGTTCGGTCTTTTCAATTCGGAGACTAATATGATGAATTGTATTCGGAGACTAAAATGATGAATTGTATTCAGAGACTAATCTTCTATTGTATTCGATGAATCTGTTGTTGATGTGTGCTGTCTATATTTTGTCCAATTATACATTTTGTAACCTGTGCAAAAAACAGAAAATAAAAAATAAAAAAACCTAATATTCATACTAATGGCGCATCACATCATAGTGCGCCATTAGTATGCCAGAGGATACTAATGGCGCATCACTAAACAGTGCGCCATTAGTATGCCGAAGTTACTAATGGCGCATCCAGTTGTTGTGCGCCATTAGTATGCCAAAGCACCTGGGTATAGATGGCCCCCTGGGAGGCATACTAATGGCGCACTGTTGTATATACTAATGGCGCATCTGGGGTGCGCCATTAGTATACCAGATACTAATGGCGCACCAGTGGTGTGCCATTAGTAAAATATACTAATGGCGTGCTACTAATGGCGCACCACTAATGCGCCATTAATGGCCAAATTAGGTGCGCCATTAGTAGGCCTTTTCCTAGTAGTGTAGGCGGGGCAGCGCGGTGGAGCACACGCGCGGGACGAGCGGGCGGCAGAGGAGCAGCATCAGGGGCGCCAGGGCGCGACGGCGGGCGTGGGCGAGCGCGGCCTCGCGGGAAGGAGGCCGCGGCCATGTGCGCGAGCGGGGGCCGGGGGGAGGAGGAGAGGGAGGCCGTGGCCTCACCATGCGGAGCAGGGGTCGGGGACGACGGCGACGTTGGGGAGGAAGTCCGGCGAGACGGCGTTCCGGGCGGCGAGGGCACGGTCGGTGGCGAAGCTGTGGCCAGCACGGGGCCATTGGAGGCAGCGGCGCGGGGCACGGACGGGGCACCGAGGCCCAGGGTGACGACGTCAAGGTGGCGGGGCGCCGATTCGGTGTCGGGGGGGGCGTCGGTCGTCGGCGAGCGTCGGGGCGGCGGCGAGATTAGCTGCCCCGATCCAGAAGGGGATCGGGGGAAGAGGAGGGGCGAGAGAGAGAGAGAGACGTGGGGGAGTGGGGGTAGTGGGCTCTTGGGTTAGTGGGGTGGGGGTTATACCGGGGCACCGGGTGGGCCGGCCTCAATGGTTTCTGCCAGCTGGGTCGTGGCCCGGCAGGGGGGTTCCTTCTCCTTTTAATTTTCTTGTTTGTTTTTCTTTTCTTTTTCCTATTTTCTTTTATTCTGTTTTATTTTACTTTTAGTTTCTTTAGTTTTGTAAAATAGGACAATAGTTCCTAAATTAATGTCTCTAAATAACTCACTGCCTTAAAAGTTTGGCCCCTAAATAAATTGTTTAAATAATTTATAATTTATAAAAGGCATTTAATTAAAAGTTTTAGCTATTGTTTTACTTACATTACTGCATTGAACTATTTAATAAAAATGTGGTTTCTCCACCAACATTACCTAGGGATTATGTGTCACATGCAGAACATTTTAGTTTTAATATTTGAAAACTTTTGTTGTTTGCCTGTATTTTTTTGGGGAACGTAGTAATTTCAAAAAAATTCCTACGCACACGCAAGATCATGGTGATGCATAGCAACGAGAGGGGAAAGTGTTGTCCACGTACCCTCGTAGACCGAAAGCGGAAGCGTTAACACAACGCGGTTGATGTAGTCGTACGTCTTCACGATCTGACCGATCAAGTACCGAACGCACGGCACCTCCGAGTTCAGCACACGTTCGGCCCGATGACGTCCCTCGAACTCCGATCCAGCCGAGTGTTGAGGGAGAGTTTTGTCAGCACGATGGCGTGGTGACGATGATGATGTTCTACCGACGCAAGGCTTCGCCTAAGCACCGCTACGATATTATCGAGGTGTAATATGGTGGAGGGGGGCACCGCACAGGGCTAAGAGATCAATGATCTATTGTTGTGTCTATGGGGTGCCCCCTGCCCCCGTATATAAAGGATCAAAGGGGGGAGGTGCGGCCAGCCTTGGGGCGCGCCAGGAGGAGTCCTACTCCCACCGGGAGTAGGACTCCCCCTTTTCCTAGTTGGATTAGGACTTGGGAGGGGGGAAAGAGGAGAGGCTGAAGAAGGAAGGGGGGGGCGGCGCCCCCTTCTCCTTGTCCTATTCGGACTAGGGGGTAGGGGCGCGCGGCCCAGCCCTAGCCGCCTCTCCTCTCTTCCACCTAGGCCCACTAAGGCCCATTATGTTGCCGGGGGGTTCCGGTAACCTCCCGGTACTCCGGTAAAATCCCGATTTCATCCGGAACACTTCCGATATCCAAACATAGGCTTCCAATATATCAATCTTTATCTCTCGACCATTTCGATACTCCTCGTCATGTCCGTGATCACATCCGGGACTCCGAACAACCTTCGGTACATCAAAACATATAAACTCATAATATAACTGTCATCGAAACGTTAAGCGTGCGGACCCTACGGGTTCGAGAACTATGTAGACATGACCGAGACACGTCTCTGGTCAATAACCAATAGCGGAACCTGGATGCTCATATTGGCTCCCAAATATTCTACGAAGATCTTTATCGGTCAGACCGCATAACAACATACGTTGTTCCCTTTGTCATCGGTATGTTACTTGCCCGAGATTCGATCGTCGGTATCTCAATACCTAGTTCAATCTTGTTACCCGCAAGTCTCTTTACTCGTTCCGTAATACATCATCCCGCAACTAGCTCAATAGTTGCAATGCTTGCAAGGCTTATAGTGATGTGCATTATCGAGTGGGCCCAGAGATACCTCTCCGACAATCGGAGTGACAAATCCTAATCTCGAAATACGCCAACCCAACAAGTACCTTCGGAGACACCTGTAGAGCACCTTTATAATCACCCAGTTATGTTGTGACGTTTGGTAGCACACAAAGTGTTCCTCCGGTAAACGGGAGTTGCATAATCTCATAGTCATAGGAACATGTATAAGTCATGAAGAAAGCAATAGCAACATACTAAACGATCGAGTGCTAAGCTAACGGAATGGGTTAAGTCAATCACATCATTCTCCTAATGATGTGATCCCGTTTAATCAAATGACAAATCATGTCTATGGCTAGGAAACATAACCATCTTTGATCAACGAGCTAGTCAAGTAGAGGCATACTAGTGACACTCTGTTTGTCTAAGTATTCACACATGTATCAAGTTTCCGGTTAATACAATTCTAGCATGAATAATAAACATTTATCATGATATAAGGAAATAAATAAGAACTTTATTATTGCCTCTAGGGCATATTTCCTTCAGTCTCCCACTTGCATTAGAGTCAATAATCTAGTTCACATCGCCATGTGATTTAACATCAATAGTTCACATCACCATGTGATTAACACCCATAGTTCACATCGTCATGTGACCAACACCCAAAAGATTTACTAGAGTCAGTAATCTAGTTCACATCGCTATGTGATTAACACCCAAAGAGTACTAAGGTGTGATCATGTTTTTCTTGTGAGATCATTTTAGTCAACGGGTCTGTCACATTCAGATCCGTAAGTATTTTGCAAATTTCTATGTCTACAATGCTCTGCACGGAGCTACTCTAGCTAATTGCTCCCACTTTCAATATGTATCTAGACCGAGACTTAGAGTCATCTAGATTAGTGTCAAAACTTGCATCGATGTAACCCTTTACGATGAACCTTTTGTCACTTCCATAATCGAGAAACATATCCTTATTCCACTAAGGATAATTTTGACCGCTGTCCAGTGATCTACTCCTAGATCACTATTGTACTCCCTTGCCAAAATCAGTGTAGGGTATACAATAGATCTGGTACACAGCATGGCATACTTTATAGAACCTATGGCTGAGGCATAGGGAATGACTTTCATTCTTTTTCTATCTTCTGCCGTGGTCGGGCTTTGAGTCTTACTCAGTTTCACACCTTGTAACACAGGCAAGAAACTCTTTCTTTGACTGTTCCATTTTGAACCACTTCAAAATCTTGTGAAGGTATGTACTCATTGAAAAGACTTATCAAGCGTCTTGATCTATCTCTATAGATCTTGATGCTCAATATGTAAGCAGCTTCACCGAGGTCTTTCTTTGAAAAAACTCCTTTCAAACACTCCTTTATGCTTTGCAGAATAATTCTACATATTTCCGATCAACAATATGTCATTCACATATACTTATCGGAAATGCTGTAGTGCTCCCACTCACTTTCTTGTAAATACAGGCTTCACCGCAAGTATGTATAAAACTATATCCTTTGATCAACTTATCAAAGCGTATATTCCAACTCCGAGATGCTTGCACCAGTCCATAGATGGATCGCTGGAGCTTGCATATTTTGTTAGCACCTTTAGGATTGACAAAACCTTCTGGTTGCATCATATACAACTCTTCTTTAATAAATCCATTAAGGAATGCAGTTTTGTTTATCCATTTGCCAGATTTCATAAAATGCGGCAATTGCTAACATGATTCGGACAGATTTAAGCATAGATACGAGTGAGAAACTCTCATCGTAGTCAACACCTTAAACTTGTCGAAAACCTTTTGCGACAATTCTAGCTTTGTAGATAGTAACACTACTATCAGCGTCCGTCTTCCTCTTGAAGATCCATTTAATCTCAATGGCTCACCAATCATTGGGCAAGTCAATCAAAGTCCATACTTTGTTCTCATACATGGATCTCATCTCAGATTTCATGGCCTCAAGCCATTTTGCGGAATCTGGGCTCACCATCGCTTCTTCATAGTTTGTAGGTTCGTCATGGTCTAGTAACGTAACCTCTAGAACAGGATTACCGTACCACTCTGGTGCGGATCTTACTCTGGTTGACCTACGAGGTTCAGTAATAACTTGATCTGAAGTTCCATGATAATCATCATTAACTTCCTCACTAATTGGTATAGGCGTCACACAAACTGGTTTCTGCGATGAACTACTTTCCAGTAAGGGAGCAGGTACAATTACCTCATCAAGTTCTACTTTCCTCCTACTCACTTCTTTCGAGAGAAACTCCTTCTCTAGAAAGGATCCATTCTTAGCAATGAATGTCTTGCCTTCGGATCTGTGATAGAAGGTGTACCCAACTGTCTCCTTTGGGTATCCTATGAAGACACATTTCTCCGATTTGGATTTGAGCTTATCAGGATGAAACTTTTTCACATAAGCATCGCAACCCCAAACTTTAAGAGATGACAACTTTGGTTTCTTTCCAAACCACAGTTCATAAGATGTCATCTCAACGGATCTAGATGGTACCCTATTTAACGTGAATGCAGCTGTCTCTAATGCATAACCCCAAAATGATAGTGGTAGATCGGTAAGAGACATCATATATCGCACCATATCTAATAAAGTACGGTTACGATGTTCGGACACACCATTACACTGTGGTGTTCCAGGTGGCGTGAGTAGTGAAACTATTTCACATTGTTTTAACTGAAGGCCAAACTCATAACTCAAATACTCTTCTCCACGATCAGATCGTAGAAAATTTATTTTCTTGTTACGATGATTTTCCACTTCACTCTGAAATTATATGAACTTTTCACATGTTTCAGACTTCTGTTTCATTAAGTAGATATACCCATATCTGCTCAAATCATCTGTGAAGGTTAGAAAATAATGATACCCGCTATGAGCCTCAATATTCATCGGACCACATACATCTGTATGTATGATTTCCAACAAATCTGTTGCTCTCTCCATAGTTCCGGAGAACGGCGTTTTAGTCATCTTGCCCATGAGGCACGGTTCGCAAGCATCAAGTGATTCCAAAATCCCATCAGTATGGAGTTTCTTCATGCGCTTTACACCAATATGACCTAAACGGCAGTGCCACAAATAAGTTGCACTATCATTATTAACTTTGCATCTTTTGGCTTCATTATTATGAATATGTGTATCACTACGATCGAGATCCAACAAACCATTTTATTGGGTGTATGACCATAGAAGGTTTTATTCATGTAAACAGAACAACAATTATTCTCTAATTTAAATGAATAAACGTATTGCAACAAACATGATCAAATCATATTCATGCTCAACGCAAACACCAAATAACACTTATTTAGTTTCAACACTAATCCTGAAAGTATAGGGAGTGTGCGATGATGATCATATCAATCTTGGAACTACTTCCAACACACATCGTCACCTCGCCTTTTACTAGTCTCTGTTTATTCTGCAACTCCCGTTTCGAGTTACTACTCTTAGCAACTGAACCAGTATCAAATGCCGAGGGGTTGCTATAAACACTGGTAAAGTACACATCAATAACATGTATATCCAATATACCTTTGTTCACCTTGCCATCCTTCTTATCCGCCAAATACATGGGGTAGTTCCGCTTCCAGTGACCAGTCTGCTTGCAGTAGAAGCACTCAGTCTCAGCCTTAGGTCCAGACTTGGGTTTCTTCTCTTGAACAGCAACTTGCTTGCTGTTCTTCTTGAAGTTCCCCTTCTTCCCTTTGCCCTTTTCTTGAAACTAGTGGTCTCGTCAACCATCAACACTTGATGTTTTTCTTGATTTCTACCTTCGTCGATTTCAGCATCACGAAGAGCTCGGGAATTACTTTCGTCATCCCTTGCATACTATAGTTCATCACGAAGTTCTACTAACTTGGTGATGGTGACTAGAGAATTCTGTCAATCACTATTTTATCTGGAAGATTAACTCCCACTTGATTCAAGTGATTGTAGTACCCAGACAATCAGAGCACATGCTCACTGCTTGAGCTATTCTCCTCCATCTTTTAGCTATAGAACTTATTGGAGACTTCATATCTCTCAACTCGGGTATTTTGTTGAAATATAACTTCAACTCCTGGAACATCTCATATGGTCCATGACGTTCAAAACGTCTTTGAAGTCCCGATTCTAAGCCGTTCAGCATGGTGCACTAAACTATCAAGTAGTCATCATATTGAGCTAGCCAAACGTTCATAACGTCTGCATCTGCTCCTGCAATAGGTCTGTCACCTAGCGGTGCATCAAGGACATAATTCTTCAGTGCAGCAATGAGGATAATCCTCAGATCACGGATCCAATCCGCATCTTTGCTACTAACATCTTTCAACATAATTTTTCTCTAGGAACATATCAAAAATAAACACAGGGAAGCAACAACGCGAGCTATTGATCTACAACATAATTTGCAAAATACTATCAGGACTAAGTTCATGATAAATTTAAGTTCAATCAATCATATTACTTAAGAACTCCCACTTAGATAGACATCCCTCTAATCATCTAAGTGATCACATGATCCAAATTAACTAAACCATAACCGATCATCACGTGAAATGGAGTAGTTTTCAATGGTGAACATCACTATTTTGATCATATCTACTATATGATTCACGCTCGACCTTTCGGTCTCAGTGTTCCGAGGCCATATCTGCATATGCTAGGCTCGTCAAGTTTAACCTGAGTATTCTGCGTGTGCAAAACTGGCTTGCACCCGTTGTAGATGGACGTAGAACTTATCACACCCAATCATCACGTGGTGTCTGGGCACGATGAACTTTGGCAACGGTGCATACTCAGGGAGAACACTTTTATCTTGAAATTTAGTGAGAGATTATCTTATAATGCTACCGTCAATCATAGCAAGATAAGATGCATAAAGGATAAACATCACATGCAATCAATATAAGTGATATGATATGGCCATCATCATCTTGTGCTTGTGATCTCCATCTCCGAAGCACCGTCATGGTCCCCATCGTCACCGGCGCGACACCTTGATCTCCATCGTAGCATCGTTTGTCGTCTCGCCAACTATTGCTTCTACGACTATTGCTACCGCTTAGTGATAAAATAAAGCAATTACATGACGATTGCATTGCATACAATAAAGTGACAACCATATGGCTCCTGCCAGTTGCCGATAACTCGGTTACAAAACATGATCATCTCATACAATAAAATTTAGCATCATATCTTGACCATATCACATCACAACATGCCCTGCAAAAACAAGTTAGACGTCCTCTACTTTGTTGTTGCAAGTTTTACGTGGCTGCTACTAGGCTTAGCAAGAACCGTTCTTACCTACGCATCAAAACCACAACGATAGTTTGTCAAGTTGGTGCTGTTTTAACCTTCGCAAGGACCGGGCGTAGCCACACTCGGTTCAACTAAAGTTGGAGAAACTGACACCCGCCAGCCACCTCTGTGCAAAGCACGTCGGAAGAACCAGTCTCGCGTAAGCGTACGCGTAATGTCGGTCCGGGCCGCTTCATCCAACAATACCGCCGAACCAAAGTATGATATGCTGGTAAGCAGTATGACTTATATCGCCCACAACTCACTTGTGTTCTACTCGTGCATATGAAATCTACGCATAAAACCAGGCTCGGATGCCACTGTTGGGGAACGTAGTAATTTCAAAAAAATTCCTACGCACACGCAAGATCATGGTGATGCATAGCAACGAGAGGGGAGAGTGTTGTCCACGTACCCTCGTAGACTGAAAGCGGAAGCGTTAACACAACGCGGTTGATGTAGTCATACGTCTTCACGATCCGACCGATTAAGTACCGAATGCACGGCACCTCCGAGTTCAGCACACGTTCAGCCCGATGACGTCCCTCGAACTCCGATCCAGCCGAGTGTTGAGGGAGAGTTTCGTCAGCACAACGGCGTGGTGACGATGATGATGTTCTACCGACGCAAGGCTTCGCCTAGGCCCCGCTACGATATTATCGAGGTGTAGTATGGTGGAGGGGGGCACCGCACACGGCTAAGAGATCAATGATCTATTGTTGTGTCTATGGGGTGCCCCCTGCCCCCGTATTAAAGGATCAAAGGGGGGGAGGTGCAGGCAGCCTTGGGGCGCGCCAGGAGGAGTCTTACTCCCACCGGGAGTAGGACTCCCCCCTTTTCCTAGTTGGATTAGGACTTGGGAGGGGGGAAAGAGGAGAGGGAGAAGAAGGAAGGGGGGCGGCGCCCCCTTCTCCTTGTCCTATTCGTACTAGGGGGAGGGGCGCGCGGCCCAGCCCTAGCCGCCTCTCCTCTCTTCCACCTAGGCGCACTAAGGCCCATTATGTTGCCGGGGGGTTCCGGTAACCTCCCGGTACTCCGGTAAAATTCCGATTTCACCCGGAACACTTTCGATATCCAAACATAGGCTTCTAATATATCAATCTTTATGTCTCGACCATTTCGAGACTCCTCGTCATGTCCGTGATCACATCCGGGACTCCGAACAACCTTCGGTACATCAAAACATATAAACTCATAATATAACTGTCATCGAAACGTTAAGCGTGCGGACCCTACGGGTTCGAGAACTATGTAGACATGACCGAGACACGTCTCCGGTCAATAACCAATAGCGGAACCTGGATGCTCATATTGGCTCCCACATATTCTACGAAGATCTTTATCGGCCAGACCGCATAACAACATACGTTGTTCCCTTTGTCATCGGTATGTTACTTGCCCGAGATTCGATCGTCGGTATCTCAATACCTAGTTCAATCTCGTTACCGGCAAGTCTCTTTACTCATTCCGTAATACATCATCCCGCAACTAGCTCATTAGTTGCAATGCTTGCAAGGCTTATAGTGATGTGCATTACCGAGTGGGCCCAAAGATACCTCTCCGACAATCGGAGTGACAAATCCTAATCTCGAAATACGCCAACCCAACAAGTACCTTCGGAGACACCTGTAGAGCACCTTTATAATCACCCAGTTACGTTGTGACGTTTGGTAGCACACAAAGTGTTCCTCCGGTAAACGGGAGTTGCATAATCTCATAGTCATAGGAACATGTATAAGTCATGAAGAAAGCAATAGCAACATACTAAACGATCGAGTGCTCAGCTAACGGAATGGGTCAAGTCAATCACATCATTCTCCTAATGATGTGATCCCGTTTAATCAAATGACAACTCATGTCTATGGCTAGGAAACATAACCATCTTTGATCAACGAGCTAGTCAAGTAGAGGCATACTAGTGACACTCTGTTTGTCTATGTATTTACACATGTATCAAGTTTCCGGTTAATACAATTCTAGCATGAATAATAAACATTTATCATGATATAAGGAAATAAATAATAACTTTATTATTGCCTCTAGGGCATATTTCCTTCAATTCTAAATTGGAATTCGAATCGGTTTTGAACTAACGCGAGTTTCACAACAGTAACCGAGGTGATGTGGCATCATTAACGTGGAATTACTGTAGCCTAATTATCCGGGTGTCACAACACATCTACAATTTCTTCATTGGCCTATTGGGGACGGTCGAGGAGAAAGTTGTGGGCCTTCAGGAAGCATTTTGGGAGCAGGCTGGTAGGGTTCCCCAAGTGGAATATGACGGGCTTGCCCTAGCCTTTCTTCCCAAAGAGATCAATCAGGCTATGGCTAATACGAAAACTGACACGGCTCCAGGGCCCGACGGCTGGCTTGTGGCCTTCTTTAAAAGATTTTGGCTGTGCTTTAAACATGTCTTCTGTGACTTAGTTAACGGGTTTGCTCTTGGATCGGTTGACTTGGCACATATCAATTACGGTGCTATTAGTCTTATCCCTGAAGTGGAAGGCGCGGACAATATTCGGCAATTTAGGCCTATCACTTTGATCAACATTCCCTTCAAGTTGTGCGCAAAAGCTTATGCCTCGCGTTGAGCGCCGGTGGCCCAACGTGTTATCCTGAAAAGCCAAACTGCTTTTCTGAAAGGCCGCAACATTCTCGAAGGCTCCATTGCATTAGGATAGATTGTTCACGAGCTTAAACGTACTAAGAGGAAAGGGATCCTGCTTAAGCTAGACTTTGAAAAAGCCTACGATCGAGTAAACTGGGAGTTTATTTGGGAAGCCTTCCTCAAAAAGGGTTTTGAGGCGGGTTTGGTGCACCAGATCATGCACCTCATTTCATGTGGGAAAACAGCGGTCACTATTAACCGGGAAATGGGGTAATTTTTCCGCAACAAAAGGGGACTCCGACAAGGGGACCCCGGCTCACCACTAATTTTCAATTTCGTAGCGGATGTTTTCTCGGCAATGATCAACAAAGCCAGGGCGGCTAGTCACATCAAAGGTGTCGTGGCCCACCTTATTCCCGGTGGGGTCACACACTTGCAATATGCTGAAGACACGATGTTCCTTTTCGAGTCGGACCTACATAGTATCGTGGCGATCAAGTTGTTGCTTATAACCTTCAAACTCCTTTCCGTCTTGAAAATAAATTTCCTCAAGAGCGAGGTTATCTCCATTGGGGTCAGCCAACAGGAGAGTAGGCATGTGGCTAATCTAGGCTTCCCAATTAAGTATCTCGGCTTACCGATCCCACCGGAAATTGTCGATTACAGAATGGGAACCGTTATATGGCAAGGTGGCTAATTGGGTGAGCCCGTGGAGAGGGAGGTTCATGTCCTCGGCGGCAAGACTAATCCTAACAAATACTAGTCTTTCCTCCTTGCCCCTCTTCACCATGGGTATGTTTCTCTTAGCGGATGGGGTTCACGCAAAGATTGACACACCTTGTTCCAAGTTCTTTTGGGAAGGAAGTGGAACCAAAAAGAAGTACCACTTAGTTAGGTGGAAGGCGGTTTGTAGACCTAAAAAATTCGGTGGTCTGGGGATCATTAACTCTAAGTTGATGAATGTGGCCCTACTAACAAAGTGGTGGTGGCGACTGGCCCAAAAAGAGTCGGGGCTCTGGGCGGACATCCTTAGGGCTAAGTACTTCCTGGATGGGAATTTATTCACAGCCAGATGCGAAGGGTCGACGCTCTGGAATGGGATCCAGGCGGTTCGACCAGTCTTTGCAGTGGGGGCCAAGTTTGAAGTACATAACAGTATGTCCACGCGGTTCTGGCTTGATTGCTGGATCAACTCACGGCTGATGTGGCAGGTTTTCCCCACCCTCTACCAGCTAGTGATGGACACTAATGTTCTGGTTGGGGAGGCCCCTAGATCGTCGCCACCAGCCATCTATTTTAAACGCCCCTTGACAACTTCTGAACTGGGGAGGTGGAATGAGTTGTTAGCGAAAATTGGGTTGGAACCGCTTAGCTTGGGAGCTGATGTGGTCTCGTGGGGCTTGACGGCCTCTAGGAAATTCTCGGTGAAGTCCTTATACGCCAAGATGGTGGAAGGTAACACCTTGGATCTTGCCAGAGGGTTGTGGAAGGCAGGGATTCCACTCAAGATAAAAATCTTCGTATGGCAAATGTTTAAAAACCGCCTCCCAACGGCGGACAATGTGGCAAAAAGGAACGGCCCTTCCAATGAAACGTGTATCGTGTGTGGGAATCACGAGGATGCAAACCATGTGTTTTTTCAATGGGTGTGCTAGCTAGATTCGCGTGGAGTGCGGTGAGAGAAGCGTTCCATCAAAATTGAAGCCCGTCGTCGGGATCCGATTTGCTTCAGATAGTTCAAACCCAGAAAGGAACTAGTGGTCATATTGTTTGGCGATACGTAGGAGCGCTATTATGGGCTTTGTGGACTATTAGGAACAAAATGACGATTGAAAAGAAGTTCCCTGCTCACCCCGCTGATGTTATCTTTAAATGACATCTCTTCTTGCAGATGTGGACACTGTTGGGGAAGCACCGCGATGCTGAGCAGATGTCGGAGACCATGGAGAAGATCAGAAGCACTTTGACGACCGCGCGTCAGCCTCCATAGATGGTCTCTCTTTTTGGTGTAGAGGTAGCCGGAGGATAGGGGTGTGGACTATGTTGTTGATCGTTTGTTGTAACCCTGGCTCCTTGATGCCTCTTCGTTCTTTCATGTTTCATCACTTCTGGTGTGTAAAACCTATGAACTATTGTGATGGTGGCCTGGTGGCTTTATTAATGTAAAGCCGGACGCTTCTAGCGTCTTCGTTCCAAAAAACATACTAAAGTGCAATTCTAGTATTGTAAAGAAGAAATCTCGTGGGTGAAAAAACTGGTCAGCATCTCAAAGTGAACCATTCCAACAATAAAAACAACAAAGCCTTTAGTCCCAAACAAGTTGGGGTAGGCTCAAAGTGGACCATTCATAGCAGAAAATAATACGCAAGAATGTACTAATAATTATGCAATTCTGACACGAGCGACAATTATGTAAGACACAAATTTGGGTATATACTACTGATCATCTCCATAGCAGAACAAAACATCTCCTAGATTTAAGGAAGAACCACCCTTATAACCAATTATTGAGACTTCACAGATATAAGTCACTATCACAAGATTTGCTACAATTACAACCACTGGCAATATAGTTGTGGTTACTGACTATAAATGATAGATGTTCAACCCATACGGTCATGGAAAAATCTCGAGGTGCAGCCAAGCATCTCGGCTTGACACCACCTTTTGCATTGCAGTGATCTGCAAAGAACCAATGCTGAATCTTCAACAACAATTCTTGACCTTCTTTTGAATGGCCAATTGTCGACTTATTCAGAATCTATACGTCCATTTCACACTGTAGAAAAGACTAGCACAAAAGGCAGATCTCCTAACTTTTTAAGAAAAACTGTTGTAGCTAAGTATTTTGGCCTAACACCATCTTTTACATTGAATGGACCTGCAAAGAACAAGCGATGCTAAATCTTCAAACAACAATTGCCGACTTTTCACATAAGACAATTATCTGTACATCTATTTCATGTTGTGGTAAGATGATCATGAAAGTAAATTTTCCCAAGGGTATAATACTCATAGTGGTACGTTGAAGCTAGATATTATCCCCTACCTTCCTTCAAAATAAAAATAAAGAGTGAAGGCAAAGAACCATTGTTAATAAGGTGGTAAGATGATCTAAGATGAGCACCAACCGCCCTGATGCCTAAGTGACTAAAGCGGGCATAATTGCAAGGTGCTGCTAGGCCGCCTCGCCGCCTAAGTGTCCAAGGCTAAAAAAGCACCATGGAAGACATGAAAGATATAAATCATCTCAAGGCCCGAAACAATCTAAATGGCTTTTCTCTTGTGCAAGGAGCAATTCAGGGTACCTGCCCCCTTGCCCACCCACTTTTGATAATAAGTAGACCGCACAGGAGAACATCTAAAAAGGACTACACAAGAAATCCATGAAGTAGGCAAAGGAATGACAAACGTTACAAACCTAGACCTCAATTTTAAAAGCAAGCACCAGGGCATGCTTACCTCAACCTACATATTGCATGCAGAATATAGGTTGGATGGTAGCCCTCCCATGGTCACCTGAATGTCCTAATTGCTAAAATTCTTACATATGATAGAGAGAGCTTTTCTAGTTGTTAAATATTTTACATAGGTTCGAGCTTCTCGTGGGTGTGCTTGTTAAAATTTTACTACTCAATCTTACTCTCTGTTGTGCGCATATCAGTTCACTACTCAAAGAAATAGGCAAGTAACACTGAATGGTGATGTACTTGATTGTTATCTTATCGCAAAAGGACATGATATATTTCAAGCCATGCTCCATTCCATTTCAGTTGGATGTTGGGAGAGTGTCCAAACTTGCAGTCCTTTTTGGCTTATTAGTATATGATGAGCAATCAAAATTGTTTGGGGGTCAGGGTACTGTAAAATCTATGAACGATTCAGATATAGATGCTTTGGGGGTTAGGGTACTCGATAGCTTTTGTGCGGATCTTGCACCCTCACATCCCGAGACAGAGGAGGATGAGTGTTCTATATCCCCATGGGGTTCGAATCATGTAGATTCTCAGGCGGTTAGGTCCACCGAGCTCGGATGTGTGGACTGGGCAGAGGACCAAAACAAGCCTAAGCGCAAGTGGAACTGGAAGATTTATCCGGCTTCGGCTGTGCGTAGAAGTGCTAGGATCCAGACCACTAAAAACTTTCATGATGAAATATGAAAGGAACCTTTTGGAATAGCAGAGGTCTAACAGACTTGGCTAAAAGAAGGTTTCTAGACGATGCTTCAATAGAACACAAGTTGGATTTTATCGCCCTCTCTGAAACCAGAAGGGACAATTTTACCCCTCAGTTTCTTAGCACCTTATCGGCAGAAGTTCATTTTGATTGGCATTGCTTACCTCCAAGAGGAAGATCCGGTGGGACTTTACTTGGGGTTAAATGCGACACTTTGGAAGTCCGAATGTTGTAATGGGGGATTTTGCGGTTAAGTTTCGTGTCAGATCGAAGGTTGATGGTTTTCAATGGGCACTGGTGGCAGTGTATGGAGCCGCACAGCCTGAGCTTAAACCAGATTTTTTGGCGGACTTAGTTCGTATTTGCGGTAGCGAGTAGCTCCCAATTGTGGTTGGGGGCGATTTTAACATTATTCAAAGACGGGAGGAAAAACAATGATAACTTTGACAGCAGATGGTCGTTTATATTTAATACGATCATTGAAAGCATGGATCTTAGAGAGATCAAGATTTTTGGTAGAAAATTCACTTGGGCCAACACGTTACCAAATCCAACATATGTAGCGACCCGACCTCAGATGGTCAAGTCTCTGTGCTTAAGTGTCATCCCTGGATCGGTATGCTGACACACACAGTACTCGAGGATTTATAACAGAGGTAAATCACGTGTATAAAGTAACGTAAATACTATTACCTCAATCCAAATAGCGGAAATAACAAGGTTGTGGATTCGCATCAATACCAACGGCAAAGTTGAGTGTAGAAAATCATAACCCTAACGTATCACTTACTCGTCGAAAGAAGTCTTGCAACATGAGACGTTGCAGCCACAAAGGGTCAGTACATTGAATGTACTGGCAAATTCACACTGTAGAGCAATGCTGAAATATGGCTATCACTACATGCATATTTGGCTGGTGAAAAAGCTCTATGGTTATCAAGTTTTTGCGAAATGCCAATTTTTCCCTACTTCAAGGAATATAATTTATTTAACTACAAAGTTGGTTGAAAAATATTGAGAAGGTAAACCCCCTCTCAATCCCAATTAAATGTAATCATTAACAACCCAACAAATTATTTAAGTAACGTGATGAGATCAACATGATAATCCAAGAACCAGATACTCACGATGTCCATAACCGGGGACACGGCTAACCATGATTAGTTTGTACACTCTGCAGAGGTTTGTGCACTTTTCCCCACAAGACTCGATCTCCTTCGTTTGATTTCTCGCACTACATGATGTTTGAGAAACGGATGACCGAGACATAGTCTTTCAGAAGCGTTAGCACCTTACGATGGGTAGACCGTACCACCTACATCCCCTACATCTACTAGTCTACCACTGTAAGAGTTCACACGACTTAATCAACTATGCTAGAGCCCATAATAGCATGTGGCTGCACACGGAAGTTTCTAGTATGAATAATCTCATGATCCCTTTGAGCCTGGGTGGCGGTCCATAGGACAATCACACGGTACCCCGGGATTTCCAAAAAAATACAGGCAATCACTGGAATTCCCCAGGTGCCTTAATCCACCCAGATGTGTATTCAAGTTGCCACCTTAAGTTGAACCATTAATTAACAATCTCACATCTGTCATGAATACTCTGAAAACCCAATCCACGTCTACGAGCATAGCATGGCAATATAAGCATAACGTAATAGTAACTCCCAAGGTTTGAATGCAGGGCAATAGGTTCCTACCTCATCAACAACTTCCCAATATCCACATGTTATCAATCCTACTCATGCCATGTTTGAGGGTGAAACTAATGCATAAAAAACTGGGTATGAAAAGGGATATGATCGAAGTGTGAACTTGCCTGCAATGTTGATGAAGATGATTCGCACTCAACTCTGGATAGTTCTACTCTTCACACTCCAGTCAATCTATCATAAGCAAGCAATAATAACCACACATAAGCAATCACTCAAAAGATCGGGAAGAACGAAGAAGACGATTCGGAAAACATCAAAACCTAGCATATAACTCTTGCAACATAAAACAATTTCTAACAGTACCAAAATTATGTGAATTTGGCCTTATCAGAAAGTTTAGGTCAAGAGCTTCAATTTGCAAAAAGAATCAACTCAAAGGGAGCTACGAAACTCAAGTTACGATCAAATGAAGTTTGAATTCAAATCTGGTCTAATTCAAATTTTAAACTTTCAAAAACATGTTTGAGTTGGATTAATGGATAGAGGAGATCATAACAAAGAAGTGGGCGTTGGTTTTGTTGAATTTGGACAAACGAGTAAAAAGTAGTGACCGTTTGAAAATCAGGGACCAATCTGCAAATAAAATCATCACAAATAGGTCCTTGGCAGAAAACTAAAATAAAAGGAAAAAGTCTAAATACCGAACGCTAACGAACGAAATTGTTTGCTACCGAACCTAACGGACGAACGTCCACAAATTAAACTAACCTAAATAACTAAACTGAAAAATAAAAAAAAACGAATAGAAAAACCGGGTCGAGCGGCGGTTTATACCGGTTCGCGAGAATAAACCGGCGGCGGCGGATCCGATTGAGCTCCGGCGAGGGCGACGCGGCTCCGGCGAGCGGGGCGGGGCAAGGCGGCAGCTCCGGCGCAGAACGGAGGTGAGGGGCAAGGGCAGCGCGGGGAGCGGCGCGGTGGCGCAGGCGAGCGGCGAGGGGAGGCGGCGCGCTGCGGGAGATGCGGCGGCGGCGCGGTGCGCGCGAGATGCGGCGGCGACGGGAAGTGAGGAGCGGCGCGGGTCGAGGAGCGCGCTATTTAAGGGCCGGGGCGGCGGACGGCTTGCGGGAGGGGCAAGGAGAGTCCGGGGCGGACACGAACGCCGAGGTCGGCGCTCGGGAGGCGTGGGGCGGCCGGTCTCCTGCGCGAGGAGGGAGACGGCGCGGTCGGCTGGGCCCTGAGCCGGCCTAGTCGGCGGCGGAGTTTTTTTTAAACATTTTTCCAAACAAAAAGAATAAAAGAAAAATAAATAAAAATATTATATAGGCATATAATATATCAACATTTTCAAAAAACATTTTCTACAACGTGAACATTTTTGTAGCGCCAAATAAAATCCACAAAAATTTGAATAAAGCAAAGAGTGCTATTGTTGCAATAAAACCTCATAAAAATCATTTTAAAAATACCAAGATGAATTCAAATTTATTTCTCTCCAATTTTCTGATGTAGGGAATCATGTTACCCTATTTTCCATATATTTTATTTTTGGAGAAAAATAATTCGAATAAAACTCAAATAACTCCAAATTGATAATAAATTCAAAAGGGCTTTAAATTTGATTTTTGAAACTCCCAACTCATATTTCATATAATTTGAAGAAGTCATTTTATCTTCTCTCATGAAAATCATTGAGTTGCTTAAAGTTTCTGAATTTGAAAATATTTCCAAATGAAATTCAAATATTTTCAACACCCCTTGCCATTTAAATAAATGGAAGAAGTCATGTCATCTTCTCTCGAGGGTTTTGTGATGAAAAGTATTTGAATTCACAGAGATCAGAAAGCAAAGGTGAAATTTGGGAAAGTCATTTCATTCCCTCTCATTTAACTTTCACAAAGTTTCGAATATCACTCACTTTCAGTCAATCAATCACACAACAAATGAAATCTATCTATTTATTATAACATTCCAAAATTTCGAATTTTGGGATGTTACAAACCTACCACCCTTAAAATGAATCTCGTCCTCGAGATTCGGAGAGGCTAGAAAGAAATAGGTTAGGTTTGGGGTCTTCTCAAAATCCGTCGATCATCATAGGGGGTCTGGGGTGCTACCACCCTTAGAAACATGGTTACGGTTCCATCAAAACTTATATACTCCATCCATTATTCTTGACAGTGTCGGTCTTCTCAGATTCTCGGGAAAATTCCTTCACTGGGCTCTTCCGGTAGTGGCATAACCTTTACCGCAATTCTTCTATCCTTTATCTTAAAAGTTATTCCGAGATTGGGTCTTCTTAGCTGACGGGTCTGGCGCCAATACTAATCAACTATCGATATCACATGGTGGTCAACAATTTATGCTTTCTCCTGCAGGAAATGGGTCTGGGGTGAACCTCACCGTATATCCTACGATTGGCAACAACTGCCTTGTACAAGGGAAATACCTATACCATTCTATGGTTTAAACAAGGTTTTGATCGTGGTCTCTCTACTATAGGTAGGTCACTCAGATTTACCATCCCATATAGCAAGGCGAATAATAATAGTAAGTCGATATGGTGATCAATCCATCCCGCACCCAAATCATTACCCTGTATACGGTTTAGTGAATCTCCCATTCTAACACTCGGTCATCCTCACAAGCATTGCAGAATTTCTCTTGTCGACGAAACAAGTTCGGATAAATCCATAGATTCTGCAAGCCAAACAAACATCTATCTTTCCTTCACAACTCTTAGGTTTTGCGTAACTCCTATAAGATCGTCTGTCGATAAAATCGTAACTTCTTCTAGGGTTTTTCCTTCAGCAAGAATGTGCTTGCCTCTTGGCAGGTCCTGGGGCCTGTGGGTTATGGCCCATCTCATCACTTGTAGTCCTTGAACTTATCATCGAGCAACTGATCATTATTCCAACTTCCAACTTCCTAGTATTCTTAAATCCATCCAATTGTACTATCTTCCTTCCTTCTATTGGCACCAAACTAGGACATGATTACTCAGACTCATCATGGAATTTCCATTGATCCATATTTCCAACATCATACCTCCTTTATATCCAATAGTACTTCATCTCTTCATATTCTTGGGGTATCCAACATATCGAGATAAAATTCGTACTTATTTTGTCCGAAATCCACTTCGGGGAATAACATTATCCTTTCCAAGGGTCAAATCTCCTCACAGGGTACTACCACCCTTAAAATGCTCCAATTCCTCCATAGACCATATTTCTCATATCCTCGAAAATGGTCAAAATATTTCTTCATAGAGTAACAACTCATAAAATCCAAATCAATACCCATGATGCTAACTTTATTGATTCTCCAATTACTACAATCTCTTGCTTTTCCATTACATGCCTCAACTCAACACTTCAATGAAAAAGAATTGTTCCCACTACTACTACTACTACTACTACTGTATTCCTTTTGTTGTAAACTCCACTACTTAACCCAAGTCTCCTTCTCTTTGGGACAATCCCTGGCAAAGTGCCCTGCTTCATTACAACGAAAACATATTACTTCTGACAAGTATTGAGGTTTCCTTGTGATCATATAGCCTCCTTGGGTCCTCGGCTTCCTTTTTGGGCAACTGCTGAGGTAGTGCCCTGATTCCTTGCACCTGTAGCAGGTGATATGACTCAGGTCCTTCCTGGTCTCCAATCTACTTCTCTTCCTGGACTTTTCCGTTCCAATCAGGGCTTCTATTTCCTGTGGGTCATACTCTACTTCCTCCGTCGGGAATTCTACTAGATCCCCATTCAGACAATTCTAGGAGATGTGTCCTCCACATGAATAGCATGACTTGGTGCAGGGTTTAATTGGGTCTTCTTTGGATGTGTACACCACCTCCTCCTTCATCACGGGTTCTTCTAAAACTTCCATAAGGGCTCCTTTCATTGCTTATTTCTTCTGCTGGATGGTTCTTTGTACCATGGGGTAAATGTGACACTGAGCAGGGTAGTGGGTAGTCCCTTCACACAAGAAACAAGTAATCTGCCTAGTTGGGCATTCTTCAGCTGTGTGACTTCCTTCACAAATAGGGCATTCATCCTTGTGTTCTTTATGGGTGTGTCCCATTTCTCCACAAAGCTTGCATGCACAGGGTTTCTTCATATCCTTTCCAGATGAACTCAATTTCTAGGACACAAACCGAGACTTTAGCACAGTCAATTTAAATTCTTTCCAAGTGGTTACTCCTTGCCATCCATTGATGGTTCGATACATCCTCCACCAAGTAGCAGCACCTCTTTCAAAACACTTAAGAGCATGCTGGGTCATATCCTTTCCGGCTATAGGGTTATTCTCCATGTGATCCTCCATGTTCTGAATCCATCGGTCCGTCTCCAATTGACTCATCGGTCCAGAAAATATGATTTCATCTCCATTCATCCTCTAATGGGTCCATGGGTTTGGGGTGAGATAAGAGAGAGAGAGAGATGCACACAATACAAGCAAAAGTTTTGAAAAGGCAAATTTTATTTATGGCTGTCGGAAAAAAACATCAAACAAATGACAGCTCACAAACATCGCATCTAACGTAGGTATATAACAGGGGTTTGGGCTTCTAATGGTCAATAAATCTTCAAAGTCATCAAACTCTTCAAGTCTTGTTCATGTCTTCGATGGCTTCTTATGTTCGTGCTTGACCTTCTCAAGTTCTTTTGCCAGATCATCTCTGTTGTCGCAAAGTCTATCGTGACGTCCTTTAATATTTCTGGAGTTGCGTTCCAGACTTCTGGGTTTCATCAACCTCGACATGAACCATGATCCTACTGTCCTTCAGTTCCTGACGAATCTTTGATGTCTCAAAGTTTTGCTCCTCTAGCTTGGCTACTTTCAGCTTCTGGGTCCTGGGTTCTTCACGAAACGCTTCCTTATCAAATACGGCTTCCTGCAGGTCCATCTTAACTTCTTGATGTAACACTCAAGATGCTGGTGATACACCGGCTAAGGTTAAAACTTCATCTTGTTGATAGGTGCTCCATCAGTCTTCTACCATCCAATCCTTCCACGCATATGCATGCTTAACTCAGCACGGTGACAATAGCATAAGCGGGCGATAACATCATGGATAGCCGTGTTTCTACTCTTGTCATTTCCATGAGCTATCTCTCCATAGTTGATATCTCCTGCCTTAGGGTTTTCCTTGACAGAACTTTGAGTTTTTAACTCTCCATGCTCCGGTCTTTCTCCGATACACCTTGATCTCGGGTATTGACAACTTCCATAGTCTGCAAAGTTCCATAAGGGTAGCCTTCCTAGGTCATAAAAAATCTGGGAATTCTTCAGAGCCTTCAAATTCTCCTAGTCTTCGGAGTCTTCAACTGTTGTAGTCTCCAGTATTTAGATGCACGGTAAAATCTCCTTCATTTCATAGTGGTCGTGGTTGTCCGATATCTTGTACTTCTTGGAGTGGTCTCATCAGTCGAATCTTCGAGTGGTCAAAAGGGAAAAGGGGTATGGTCTCACTAAAAGGGAATATTTGAATAAGCTCAGAAGAGAAGAGAGGTAAAAGATCTTTTTGAAAAAGGAAAGTTTTAGAGAAAATCCTTCCTATGGGCTTGCCAGTTTCTAGGGTCACGTCCTACAGTCAACATGTGCTCTGATACCATCTTGTAGCGACCCGACCTCAGATGGTCAAGTCTCTATGCTTAAGTGTCATCCCTGGATCGGTATGCTGACACACACAGTGCTCGAAGATTTATAACAGAGGTAAATCACATGTATAAAGTAATGTAAATACTATTACCTCAATCCAAATAGCGGAAATAACAAGGTTGTGGATTTCCATCAATACCAACGGCAAAGTTGAGTGTAGAAAATCGTAACCCTAACGTATCACTTACTCGTCGAAAGAAGTCCTGCAACATGAGACGTTGCAGGCACAAAGGGTCAGTACATTGAATGTACTGGCAAATTCACACTGTAGAGCAATGCTGAAATATGGCTATCACTACATGCATATTTGGCTGGTGGAAAAGCTCTATGGTTATCAAGTTATTGCGAAAAGCCAATTTTTCCCTACTACAAAGGAATATAATTTATTTAACTACAAAGTTGGTTGAAAAATATTGAGAAGGTAAACCCCCTCTCAATCCCAATTAAAAGTAATCATTAACAACCCAACAAATTATTTAAGTAACGTGATGAGATCAACATGATAATCCAAGAACCAGATACTCAAGATATCCACAACCGGGGACACGGATAACCATGATTAGTTTGTACACTCTGCAGAGGTTTGTGCACTTTTCCCCACAAGACTCGATCTCCTCCGTTTGATTTCTCACACTACATGATGTTTGAGAAACAGATGACCGAGACATAGTTTTCAGAAGCGTTAGCACCTTACGATGGGTAGACCGTACCACCTACATCCCCTGCATCCGCTAGTCTACCACTGTAAGAGTTCACACAACTTAATCAACTATGCTAGAGCCCATAATAGCTTGTGGCTGCACACGGAAGTTTCTAGTATGAATAATCTCATGATCCATTTGAGCCTGGGTGGCGGTCCATAGGAGAATCACACGGTACCCCGGGATTTCCAAAAAAATACAGGTAATCACTGGAATTCCCTAGGTGCCTTAATCCACCCAGATGTGTATTCAAGTTGCCACCTTAAGTTGAACAATTAATTAACAATCTCACATCTGTCATGAATACTCTCAAAACCCAATCCACGTCTACGAGCATATCATGGCAATATAAGCATAACGTAATAATAACTCCCGAGGTTTGAATGCAGGGCAATGGGTTCCTACCTCATCAACTACTTCCCAATACCCACATGTTATCAATCCTACTCATGCAATGTTTGAGGGTGAAACTAATGCATAAAAAAACTGGGTATGAAAAGGGATATGATCAAAGTGTGAACTTGCCTGCAATGTTGATGAAGATGATTCGCCCTCAACACTCTTGATAGTTCTACTTTTCACACTCTGGCCAATCTATCGTAAGCAAGCAATAGTAACCACACATAAGCTATCACTCAAAAGATCGGGAAGAACGAAGAAGACGATTTGGAAAAACATCAAAACCAAGCATATAACTCTTGCAACATAAAACAATTTCTAACAGTACCAAAATTATGTGAATTTGGCCTTATCAGATAGTTTAGGTCAAGATCTTCAATCCGCAAAAAGAATCAACTCAAAGGAGCTACGGAACTTAAGTTACGATCAAACGAAGTTTGAATTCAAATCTGGTCGAATTCAAATTTTAAACTTTCAAAAACATGTTTTGAGTTGGATTAATGGATAGAGGAGATCATAACGAAGAAGTGGGCGTTGGTTTCGTTGAATTTGGACAAACGAGTAAAAAGTAGTGACCGTTTGAAAATCAGGGACCAATCTATAAATAAAATCATCACAAACGGGTCCTTGGCAGAAAACTAAAATAAAAGGAAAAAGTCTAAATAGCGAGCGTTCGTTACCGAACGCTAACGAACGAAATCGTTTGCTACCGAACCTAACGGACGAACGTCCACAAATTAAACTAACCTAAATAACTAAACCGAAAAATAATAAAAAAACCGAAAAGAAAAATCGGGTCGAGCGGCGGTTTATACCGGTTCGCGAGAATAAACCGGCGGCGGCGGATCCGATCGAGCTCCAGCGAGGGTGACGCGGCTCCGGCGAACGGGCGGGGCAAGGCGGCGGCTCCGGCGCAGAACGGCGGCGAGGGGCAAGGGCAGCGCGGGGAGCGGCGCGGTGGCGTAAGCGAGCAGCGAGGGGAGGCGGCGAGCTGCGGGAGATGCGGCGGCGGTGCGGTGCGCGCGAGATGCGGCGGCGACGGGAAGCGAGGAGCGGCGCGGGTCGAGGAGCGCGCTATTTAAGGGCCGGGGCGGCGGACGGCTTGTAGGAAGGGCAAGGAGAGTCCGGGGCGGACACGAATGCCGAGGTCGGTGCTTGGGAGGCATGCGGCAGCCGGTCTCCTGCGCGAGGAGGGAGACGACGCGGTCGGCTGGGCTGGGTTGGCGACGCGGTCGGCTGGGCCCTGAGCCGGCCCAGTCGGCGGCGGAGTTTTTTTTTAAACATTTTTCCAAACAAAAAGAATAAAAGCAAAATAAATAAAAATATTATATAGGCATATAATATATCAAATTTTTTAGAAAAAGATTTTCTACAAGTCAACATTTTTGTAGCGCCAAATAAAATCCACAAAAATTCTAATAAAGAAAAGAGTGCTCTTATTGCAATATAACATCATAAAAATCATTTTAAAAATACCAAGATGAATTCAAATTTATTTCTCTCCAATTTTCTGATGTAGGGAATCATTTTACCCTATTTTCCATATATTTTATTTTTGGAGAAAAATAATTCAAATAAAACTCAAATAACTCCAAATTGAAAATAAATTCAAAAAGGGCTTTAAATTTGATTTTTGAAACTCCCAACTCATATTTCATATAACTTGAAGAAGTCATTTTATATTCTCTCGTGAAAATCATTGAGTTGCTTAAAGTTTCTGAATTTGAAAATATTTCCAAATGAAATTCAAATATTTTCAACACCCCTTGTCATTTAAACAAATGGAAGAAGCCATGTCATCTTCTCTCGAGGGTTTTGTGATGAAAAGTATTTGAATTCACGGAGATCAGAAAGCAAAGGTGAAAGTTTGGGAAAGTCATTTCATTCCCTCTTATTTAACTTTCAAAAAGTTTCGAATATCACTCATTTTCAGTCAATCAATCACACAACAAATCAAATATATCTATTTATTATAACATTCCAAAATTTAGAATTTTGGGATGTTACAACATATGAGAAGTTGGATCGTGTCCTCGCCAGTGTCGAATGGGAGTAGAAGTTTCCTCGGGTGACGGTCCAAGCATTGTCGCGTGCGAGTTCCGGCTATACCCCATTGCTTGTTGACTTTGGAGAGGCAACTCATGTGGGAAATAAAAACACTTTCTCTTTCGAATTAGCATGGTTTGAAAGAGAAGGGTTCTTGGATCTGATAGCACGAGAGTGGGCTAAAGATTCATGGGGGACGTCGAATGTAGAGAGATGGCAGAATAAGATTAGACACCTAAGGCAGTACTTACGTGGTTGGGCCAAACATTTGACTGGGGTATATAAGGTTGAAAAGGAAAGGCTCCTTGACCTTATTAACTCCTTCGAATTAAAAGCTGAGTCCTCCATTCTAGATACCAGGGAGGTGGGAACTAAATTGGAGGCGGAAATGAGACTGAAAGAATTGCTTCGAGAGGAGGAATTGAAGTGGGCACTAAGAGCTAAAGTTTGAAAAATCATTCAAGGGGATGATAACACTCAATTCTTCCATATGATTGCGAATGGCAAGCATCGAAACAAGAGAATCTTTCAGCTCGAGCAAGATGAGGGGACGATTTTAGGACAGGAGAACCTAAAACTATACATCACCAATTACTATAAGCAACTTTTTGGGCCACCCGGGGATAATTTTGTGTCCTTGGATGAGTCGAGGGTTGAGGATGTCCCTCAACTTGCAACAGACGAGAACGATATGTTGACCGCCCCATTTTCGGACAAAGAGGTGTTTGAGGCAATTTCAGAAATGAAGAATAATAAAGTGCCTGGGCTGGATGGTTTTCCGGCTGAGTTTTATAAAACAGAGGCGGTGCGGATTGAGCAGTTCAGGCCTATCTGTCTTCTTAATGTCAGCTTTAAAATTTTCACCAAGGTGGGAACTAACAGACTTACATAGATCGCGCATTATGTGGTGCAGCCATCTCAAACTGCTTTCATGCAGGACAGAAACATCCTAGAAGGGGTTGTGGTCCTACATGAAACGCTCCATGAAATCCACACGAAAAAACTAGATGGGGTGGTTTTTAAGGTCGATTTTGAGAAAGCGTCCGACAAGGTGAAATGGCCATTTCTTCAGCAGGCCTTGCGGATGAAAGGATTCGATCAGTCCTGGAGAAACCAGGTAGATTCTTCCACGCAAAAAGGGAGTGCCGGAATCAAAGTGAATGATGACATAGGTCATTATTTCCAGACACACAAGGGTTTGAGGCAAGGAGACCCGATGTCACCTATTCTGTTCAACATAGTGGTAGACATGTTGACGATCCTAATAGGAAGAGCTAAGGATAATGGCCAAGTAGGCGGGCTCGTCCCGCATCTAGTGGACGGTGGAGTGTCCATCTTACAGTACGCTGATGATACTATCATCTTTATGGAGCATGATTTGGCAAAAGCAAGGAACATGAAGCTTGTGTTATGCCTTTTCGAACAATTGTCGGGGTTAAAGATTAACTTCCATAAAAGTGAATTGTTCTGCTTTGAAAGAGCTAAATATGAACAATAAGATTACAAACAATTGTTCGGGTGTGAATTAGGTTCATTTCCCTTTACGTGTTTGGGTATACCAGCTCACCATCGCAAGCTTTCCAACAAAGAATGGAAGTGCATTGAGGATCGATTTGAAAAGAAACTAAGCTGCTGGAAGGGCAAGCTTATGTTATATGGAGGCTGACTAATTCTCATTAATTCGGTGCTCACGAGTATGCCAATGTTTCTCTTGTCTTTTTTTGAGGTACCAGTTGGAGTTCGGAAAAGACCGGACTTCTATCGATCATGCTTCTTCTGGCAAAGCGATGAGTTAAAATGAAAGTACAGACTCACTAAATGGGATATAATATGTGGGCCAAAAGACCAAGGGGGTCTTGGTATCGAAAATTTAGAGGTGAAGAACAAATGTCTTCTCAGCAAGGGGTTGTATAAGCTATCTGTAGAGACCGATGCCACATGGGCCCAAATTCTACGTAATAAGTACCTGCATTCCAAAACCTTATCCCAGGTGATGGTCAGACCAATTGATTCACCATTTTGGAAGGGACTGATGAGAGTGAAATCAGTCTTCTTCAACAGGACAAAATTTATCATTGGAAATGGTACTACCACGAGATTCTGGGAGGATACATGGTTAGGGGAGACGCCCCTCGCAATCCAATATCCTTCTCTCTATAATATTGTTCAGCGAAGAGACGCTTAGGTTGCAACAGTATTACTGTCCAACCCTCTCAATATTTAATTCAGGAGGACCTTAGCGGGAAACCGTTGGGAAGCATGGCTCCATCTTGTGAGAAGATGGATGGATGTTCACCTTTCTCAATAGCCAGACCAGTTGCACTGGAAACTAACCAAGAATGGAGAGTTTTCGGTTAAATCCATTTACTTGAATCTTATCAACACCGGCCCTATACCTCGATCGAAGCATGTTTGGAAGGTCAAAGTTCCTTTAAAAATTAAAGTGATCATGTGTTTGTCCATAAACAAGTCATTCTAACTAAGAACAATTTGGCCAAAGGCAACTGGACTGGATCTAGAAGATGTAGCTTCTGTGATCATGATGAATCTATCAAACACCTCTTTCTTGACTGCCCAATGGCAAAACAATTATGGCGGTCTGTCCACATAGAATTTAACATTACTCCTTTGAATATCATCCACACGTTATTTGGGAGGTGGCTAGATGGAATAGAGTAAGAAACAGCGAGACATATCCGTGTAGGAGTATGTGCTTTATTATGGGCAGTATGGAACTGCATGAACGATTTGGTTTTTAACAGAACAACGCATATTCATTTCTTGTAGGTTATTTTTCGGGCCACTGCACTGATCCGTATGTGGTCGCTACTCACTCCGACGGATGCCAGGGAGCGTATGGTTACTGGGTCTATCCGGTGGGAGACGGTAGCATGGGCTATCTTCAACCGGTTTGGATGGTGGTCATGTAATAGGATAAATGTTTAGTTTCCTATCTACTTTTTGCCAGCCGGTGGTGGCTATCCTATTTTTTGTATTTTTGCTCTTTGTGAGCATTTTTACCTTTTTGAGACATGGAGACTTTGTTGAACCTTTTACTTATTAATAATATGGCCGTATGCATCATTTTGATGCAGAGGCTGGGGATAACCTCCTTTTCGAAAAAAAACTTGTAAATTTTAAGAAATCATGTTCAATAATATGCAATATTTACTTCCAACAACGAATAAATAAACAGATTAAAAATAAAGATGCAAAAGTAATTCAGATAAAGGATTAAAACCTCTTTTTCCTCCATACCACTTCCTGATGTCTAACGAGCTGCTATGAAGCGCCGATACGGGGACAGGGACACGACGATACTGTTACAGGGACACGGGATACAACAATTTATGAAAACAGTCATATGATGATACAATGTGTACGGCGTGTATATATAAATAATTAATAAAATGTCATGTAATAACTAATAAGGCAGTAAAATAACTGCTTTATGCTGAGATGAGATCAAAACACTGCCTCACTTATTGCCTTGATACCACTTATCAAGTCCTTGTGGTAAGTGTCCGCAGATGCCATGTCAGTATGTCATTCCCTAGCCGGAACAACAGCAGCAGCAGTATACAGCAAAACAAAGCAGCCAACATCAAAAGCCTGCAGGCAGTGATACGTCTCCAACGTATCTATAATTTTTGATTGTTCCATGCTATTATATTACCCGTTTTGGATGTTTATGGGCTTTATTTTACACATTTATATCATTATTGGGACTAACCTACTAACCGAAGGCCCAACCCGTATTGCTGTTTTTTGCCTATTTCAGTATTTCGAAGAAAAGGAATATCAAACGGAGTCCAAACGGAATGAAACCTTCAGGAGCGTGATTTTTGGAACAAACGTGATCCAGAGGACTTGGAGTGCAAGCCAAGAAGCAGCCAAGGCGGCCACGAGGGTGGAGGGCGTGCCCCCTATCTCGTGGGCCCCTCGGGCGGCCACCGACCCACTTCTTCCTCCTATATATACCCACGTACCCCGAAAACATCCAGGGAGCCAACGAAAAACAATTTCCACCACCGTAACCTTCTGTATCCGCGAGATCCCATCTTGGAGCCTTCGCCGGCGCTTCGCCGGAGGGGGAATCGACCATGGAGGGCTTCTACATCAACACCATAGCCCCTCCGATGAGTTGTGAGTAGTTTACCACAGACCTTCGGGTCCATAGTTATTAGCTAGATGGCTTCTTCTCTCTTTTTGGATCTCAATACCATGTTCTCCCCCTCTCTTGTGGAGATCTATTCGATGTAACTCTTTTTGCGGTGTGTTTGGCAAGATCCGATGAATTGTGGGTTTATGATCAAGTTTATCTATGAGAAATATTTGAATCTCCTCTGAATTCTTTTATGTATGATTGAGTTATCTTTGCATGTCTCTTTGAATTATTAGTTTGGTTTGGCCTACTAGATTGATCTTTCTTGCAATGGGAGAAGTGCTTAGCTTTGGGTTCAATCTTGCGGTGTCCTTACCCAGTGACAATAGGGGTTGCAAGGCACGTATTGTATTGTTGCCATAGAGCATAAAAAGGTGGGGTTTATATCATATTGCATGAGTTTATCCCTCTACATCATGTCATCTTTCTTAATGCGTTACTCTGTTCTTATGAACTTAATACGCTAGATGCATGCTCGATAGCGGTCGATGTGTGGAGTAATAGTAGTAGATGCAGGCAGGAGTCGGTCTACTTGTCGCGGACGTGATGCCTATATACATGATCATGCCTAGATAATCTCATAATTATTCGCTTTTCTATCAATTGCTCGATAGTAATTTGTTCACCCACCGTAATACTTATGCTATCTTGAGAGAAGCCACTAGTGAAACCTATGGCCCCCGGGTCTATCTTTTATCATATAAGCTTTCAATCTACTTTTATTTGCATCTTTACTTTTCCTATCTATATTATAAAATACCAAAAATATATTTATCTTATCATACTATCTCTATCAGATCTCACTTTCGCAAGTGGCCGTGAAGGGAGCCTCCTACTGGATTGATACCTTGGTTCTCAAAAACTAAGGGAAATACTTACGCTATTATTGCTGCATCACCCTTTGCTCTTCAAGGAAAACCAACGCAAGCTCAAGACGTAGCAAGAAGGATTTCTGGCGCCGTTGCCGGGGAGGTCTTCGCTCAAGTCAAGACATACCAAGTACCCATCACAAACTCATCTCCCTCGTATTTACATTATTTGCCATTTGCCTCTCGTTTTCCTCTCCCCCACTTCACCCTTGCCGTTTTATTTGCCTTCTCTTTCCCAATCTTCACCTCTCTCTCTCTTTCGCTTGCCTTTTTCCGGTTGCTCGTGTGTGAAATCATTTATCTTGTCGTAATGGCTAGTCCTCCTATCCTTGTTATCACTCCCGAACATGAAATTCTTAATTTTAAGCAAAGGGAGGGAGAAAATTTGAAAGATGCTTAGCATAGAATTTGCAATGCTCAAAATAAATCTACTAGGAAGCTTTCTACTTCCGTACTTCTTCGCAATTTTTATGTAGGCATTACTCCTTGGAATAGATGCGTTCTTGATACCGTTACCGGAGGGGATTTCTTGAGTAGCCATACGTTTGATGCTTATAATGCCATGTTAGATTTGTTTGTCCCACCACCTCTTTTGGTTAATGGAACTGTTTTAACTTTGGAACATGTGATGCAACGACTTGAAATTATTGAAAATAAAATTTCCACTGTTGAGTTGATTGAAAATTTGGATAAAAAGATTCATAATCACATTACCTAATATGGATCTAGGGTTGGAGTTACTTTGAAATTTTTTAAAGAGAAAGAACGTATAGTTAATGAAAAAATAGATCTAGACTCTGCAAGAATCAGTAAACTTGAGGATATCATTACCAACTTAGGGTCGGCGTTTTCTTCCGTGAAAAACACTCCAAATCATACTACAAAAACTGCCAAATTTATTTATGTTCCTAAAAATAAGGGTGAATCTTCTAGTAAGGGGAATGAGGATCTCAAATCAATAAGTGTTCATCCCAATTGTCTCTCTATCATTAAGGAACCTTTTGCTACAAATGAATTTCTTGATTTCTTGCCTAAGGGTTTAATCATTGCTAAAAAGGGAGAAAACCCTAAAAATTATAAGTGTTCTATTGAGGATTTGAGTGCCAAAGATGGCACTACTTAGATCTATCTTCGCATTTATGCCTAGCTAGGGGCGTTAAACGATAGCGCTAGTTGGGAGGCAACCCAATTTTATTTGTGTTTTTTGTTTTTGTTTCTGTTTAGTAATAAATTTTGCATCTACCTTCTGTTTAGATGTGTTTTTATGTTTTAATTAGTGTTTGTGCCAAGTAGAACCTATAGGATAACCTATGGTGATAGTTAATTTGATTCTGCTGAAAAACAGAAACTTTGCGCGCACGAAATTAGTTTTGTTAAATCACAGAAACGTGCTTTTGCGTTGATTCTTTTTGCTGTAGATCAATAGACAAATTGTCCAGGACTTCCTATTTTGGTAGGATTTTTAGAGTTCCAGAAGTTTGCGTTAGTTACAGATTGCTACAGACTGTTCTGTTTTTGACAGATTCTGTTTTTCGTGTGTTGTTTGCTTATTTTGATGCATCTATGGCTAGTATTAAGTGGTATGAACCATAGAGAACTTGAAATACAGTAGGTTTAACACCAATATAAATAAATAATGAGTTCATTACAGTACCTTATGTGGTGGTTTTGTTTTCTTTCACTAACGGAGCTTATGAGATTTCCTGTTGAGTTTTGTGTTGTGAAGTTTTCAAGTTTTGGGTAAAGATTTGATGGACTATGGAATAAGGAGTGGCAAAAGCCTAAGCTTGGGGATGCCCATGACACCCCAAGATATTCAAGAGTAGCCAAAAGCCTAAGCTTGGGGATGCCCCCGGAAGGCATCCCCTCTTTCGTCTTCGTTCATTGGTAACTTTACTTGGAGCTATATTTTTATTCGCCACATGATATGTGTTTTGCTTGGAGCGTCTTGTATGATATTACGTATTTGATTTTTAGTTTACCACAATCATCCTTGCTGTACACACCTTTTGGGATAAGCCGACTTGATTGAAATTTATTAGAATACTCTATGTGCTTCACTTATATCTTTTGACCTAGATAGTTTTTGCTCTAGTGCTTCACTTATATCTTTTAGAGCACAACGGTGGCTTAATTTTGTAGAAATTACTAGTCTCTCATGCTTCAGTTATATTATTTTGAGAGTCTCTTAGAACAGCATGGTATTTGCTATGGTTATAAAATTGGTCCTAGAATGGTGGGCATCCAAGTTGGGTATAATAAAAACTGTCATCGGAAGTGAATTGGATGCTATGATCAATTTGATACTTGATAATTGTTTTGAGATATGGAGGTAGTGATATTAAAGTCATGCTAGTTGGGTGATTATGAATTTAAAGAATGCTTGTGTTGAAGTTAGCAAGTCCCGTAGCATGCACGTATGGTTAAAGTTGTGTAACAAATTTGAAACATGAAGTGTCCTTGGATTGTGCATCCTTATGAGTGGCCGTCGGGGACGAGCGATGGTCTTTTCCTACCAATCTATCCCTCTAGGAGCATGCGCCTAGTGCTTGGTTTTTGATGACCTCTAAATTTTTTCAATAATTATATGAGTTCTTTTGACTAATGTTGAGTCCATGGATTATACGCACTTTTACCTTTCCATCATTGCTAGCCTCTTCGGTACCGTGCATTGCCCTTTCTCACCTTGAGAGTTGGTGCAAACTTCGCCGGTGCATCCAAACCCCGTGATATGATACGCTCTATCACACATAAACCTCCTTATATCTTCCTCAAAACAGCCACCATACCTACCTATTATGGCATTTCCATAGCCATTCCGAGATATATTGCCATGCAACTTTCCACCGTTCCGTTTATCATCATGACACACATTACTTTTGTCATATTGCCATTGCATGATCATGTAGTTGACATCGTATTTGTGGCAAAGCCACCATGCATAATTTTTCATACATGTCACTCTTGATTCATTGCACCATCCCGGTACACCGCCGGAGGCATTCATATAGAGTCATATCTTGTTCTAGTTTCGAGTTGTAATTCATGTGTTGTAAATCAATAAAAGTGTGATGATCATCATTATTAGAGCATTGTCCCCAAAAATAAAATAAAAAAGGCCAAAAAAAGGCCAAAGAAAAAAATAAAGGCCAAAAAAAAGAAGGGCCCAAAAAAAGAAGAAAAAGAAAAAGAAAAAGAAAAAAGGAAATAAAAAAGGGGGGCAATGTTACTATCTCTTTTCCACACTTGTGCTTCAAAGTAGCACCATGTTCTTCATATAGCGAGTCTCATATGTTGTCACTTTCATATACTAGTGGGAATTTTTCATTATAGAACTTGGCTTGTATATTCCTATGATGGGCTTCCTCAAAATGCCCTAGGTCTTCGTGAGCAAGCAAGTTGGATGCACACCCACTTAGTTTTCTTTTGTTGAGCTTTCATACATTTATAGCTCTAGTGCATCTGTTGCATGGCAATCGCTACTCCTCATGTTGACATCAATTGATGGGCATCTACATAGCCCGTTGATTATCCTCGTCAATGTGAGACTTTCTCCTTTTTTGTCTTCTCCACACAATCCCCATCATCATATTCTATTCCACCCATAGTGCTATATCCATGGCTCACGCTCATGCATTGCGTGAAAGTTGAAAAAGTTTGAGATTATTTAAGTACGAAACAATTGCTTGGCTTGTCATCGGGGGTGTAGAATTTGGGAACATTTTTGTGTGACGAAAATGAACTTTCTTTAGCCATGTTATTTTGAGAAGACATGATTGCTTTTATTAGTATGCTTGAAGTATTACTATTTCTTATGTCAATATGAACTTTTATTTCGAATCATTTGGATCTAAACATTCATGCCACGATAAATAAAATTACATTGAGAAATATGCTAGGTAGCATTCCACATCAAAAATTCTGTTTTTATCATTTACCTACTCGAGGACGAGCAGGAATTAAGCTTGGGGATGCTTGATACGTCTCCAACGTATCTATAATTTTTGATTGTTCCATGCTATTATATTACCCGTTTTGGATGTTTATGGGCTTTATATTACACATTTATATCATCTTTGGGACTAACCTACTAACCGGAGGCCCAGCCTGTATTGCTGTTTTTTTGCCTATTTCAGTATTTCGAAGAAAAGGAATATCAAACGGAGTCCAAACGGAATGAAACCTTCGGGAGCGTGATTTTTGGAAAAAACGTGATCCAGAGGACTTGGAGTGCAAGCCAAGAAGCAGCCGAGGCGGCCACGAGGGTGGAGGGCACGCCCACCCCTATAGGCCGCGCCCCCTATCTCATGGGCCCCTCGGGCAGCCACCGACCTACTTCTTCCTCCTATATATACCCACGTACCCCGAAAACATCCAGGGAGCCAACGAAAAACAATTTCCACCGCCGTAACCTTTTGTATCTGCGAGATCCCATCTTGGAGCCTTCACTGGCGCTCCGCCGGAGGGGGAATCAACCACGGAGGGCTTCTACATCAACACCATAGCCCCTTCGATGAGTTGTGAGTAGTTTACCACAGACCTTCGGGTCCATAGTTATTAGCTAGATGGCTGCTTCTCTCTTTTTGGATCTCAATACCATGTTCTCCCCCTCTCTTGTGGAGATCTATTCGATGTAACTCTTTTTACGGTGTGTTTGTCGAGATCCGATGAATTGTGGGTTTTTGATCAAGTTTATCTATGAGAAATATTCGAATCTCCTCTGAATTCTTTTATGTATGATTGAGTTATCTTTGCAAGTCTCTTCGAATTATTAGTTTCGTTTGGCCTACTAGATTGATCTTTCTTGCAATGGGAGAAGTGCTTAGCTTTGGGTTCAATCTTGCGGTGTCCTTACCCAGTGACAATAGGGGTTGCAAGGCACGTATTGTATTGTTGACATCGAGGATAAAAAGGTGGGGTTTATATCATATTGCATGAGTTTATCCCTCTACATCATGTCATCTTTCTTAATGCGTTACTCTGTTCTTATGAACTTAATACTCTAGATGCATGCTGGATAGCGGTCAATGTGTGGAGTAATAGTAGTAGATGCAGGCAGGAGTCGGTCTACTTGTCGCGGACGTGATGCCTATATACATGATCATGCCTAGATAATCTCATAATTATTCGCTTTTCTATCAATTGCTCGACAGTAATTTGTTCACCCACCGTAATACTTATGCTATCTTGAGAGAAGCCACTAGTGAAACCTATGGCCCCCGGGTCTATCTTTTATCATATAAGCTTTCAATCTACTTTTATTTGCATCTTTACTTTTCCTATCTATATTATAAAATAACAAAAATATATTTATCTTATCATACTATCTCTATCAGATCTCACTTTTGCAAGTGGCCGTGAAGGGATTGACAACCCCTTTATTGCGTTGGTTGCGAGTTCTTTGTTTGTTTGTGTAGGTGTGTGGGACTTTTGAGGAGCCTCCTACTGGATTGATACCTTGGTTCTCAAAAACTGAGGGAAATACTTACGCTACTATTGCTGCATCACCCTTTCCTCTTCAAGGAAAACCAACGCAAGCTCAAGACGTAGCAGGCAGCACCTAGCAGCAACCAACTACCAGCTCGGCAAGCACGTACCCAGCAGTTCGCAAGCACGTAACCAGCAAACAAGCGCCCAGCGCCAACGCACCAGAGGAGCATGATGGTGAGGAGGCAACAACATGGGAGGTCCGGAGGAGGGCACAGATTGGACAGAGAAGTTACCGTGCTGGCGGCTGGCGGCCGCGGCGGAGATGACTATATGCGGCGGCGAGGTGATTCCAGGTGGTGTCGAGCGACTCCATGATATGTCTCCAACGTATCTATAATTTTTTATGTATTCATGCCATGTTTATAATATTTCTACATGCTTTTGGTATGATTTGGTTAGAACTAACCCGGACTGACGTTGTTTTCAGCAGAATTACCGTGGTGTTGTTTTTGTGCAGAAATAAAAGTTCTCGGAATGCGCTGAAAATCAACGGAGATTTTTTCTGAAAAATATAAAAAATACTGGAATACAGAGTTACCGGAGAGGAGGCTCGTGGGCCCACGAGGGTGGAGGGTGCGCCCACCCCCTGGGGCGCGCACCCTGCCTCGTGGCACCCCGTGGGTCCTCCTGACTTGTTGTCGACGCCAAACCCTCCTATAAATACCCAAACCTCCAGAAAGAAACCTAGATCGGGAGTTCCGCTGCCGCAAGCCTCTGTAGCCACTAAAAACCAATCGGGACTCTGTTCCGGCACCTTGCCGGAGGGGGGATCCATCACCGGTGGCCATCTTCATCATCCCGATGCTCTCCATGACGAGGAGGGAGTAGTTCACCCTCGGAGCTGAGGGTATGTACCAGTAGCTATGTGTTTGATCTCTCTCTCTCTCTCGTGTTCTTGATATGTCACGATCTTGATGTATCGCGAGCTTTGCTATTATAGTTGGATCTTATGATGTTTCTCCCCCTCTACTCTCTTGTAATGGACTGAGTTTTCCCTTTGAAGTTATCTTATCGGATTGAGTCTTTAAGGATTGGAGAACACTTGATGTATGTCTTGCATGTGCTTATCTGTGGTGACAATGGGATATTCACGTGATCTACTTGATGTACGTTTTGGTGATCAACTTGCGGGTTCAGTGACCTTGTGAACTTATGCATAGGGGTTGGCACACGTTTTCATCTTGACTCTTCGGTAGAAACTTTGGGCTCTTTGAAGTATTTTGTGTTGGTTGAATAGATGAATATGAGATTGTGTGATACATATCGTATAATCATGCCCATGGATACTTGAGGTGACATTGGAGTATCTAGGTGACAATAGGGTTTTGGTTGATTTTTGTCTTAAGGTGTTATTCTAGTACGAACTCTATGATAGATCGAACCGAAAGAATAGCTTCGTGTTATTTTACTACGGCCTCTTGAATAGATCGATCAGAAAGGATAACTTTGAGGTGGTTTCGTACCCTACAATAATCTCTTCGTTTGTTCTCCGCTATTAGTGACTTTGGAGTGACTCTTTTTTGCATGTTGAGGGATAGTTATATGATCCAGTTATGTTATTATTGTTGAGAGAACTTGCATTAGTGAAAGTAGGAACCTTAGGCCTTGTTTCCTAGCATTGCAATACCGTTTGTGCTCACTTTTATCATTAGTTACCTTGCTGTTTTTATAATTTCAGATTACAAAAACCTATATCTACCATCCATATTGCACTCTTATCACCATCTCTTCGCCGAACTAGTGCACCTATACAATTTACCATTGTTTTGGGTGTTTTGGGGACACAAGAGAATCTTTGTTATTTGGTTGCAGGGTTGTTTGAGAGAGACCATCTTCATCCTACACCTCCCACGGATTGATAAACCTTAGGTCATCCAATTGAGGGAAATTTGCTACTGTCCTACAAACCTCTGCACTTGGAGGGCCAACAACGTCCACAAGAAGAGGATTGTGTAGTAGACATCACTCCAGGAAATGGCGGCGGCGGCTCCGGGGGGGGGGGGATTGGGGGCGATTCGAGCAGGGTGTGGGGCGGCGGGGGGAGGTAGTTATTGCTCAGTGGTGAATCTAGAAAGAAAATGAATGGTAGGCTCAAGTGAATGGCCAGAAAACTAAGCTATCTTTTGGAGAGAAAAATTAACCATGTTGTCAAAATAAGCTCAGAATTCCCCGAATTACTATTTTTTTGGCATTAACTAGATTTTTTATAGTATTTTTGAAAAAAATATATGAAATTTTGAATCAAAATTTGCATATATCTTGTAAAATAACCATTATCTCCCCATCTTGTCGTCCATATAAGTTGGAGGGATTACAATCACAATGGCAAAGGGAAGGGTATCTGGGTTCCTATTAGTTGGGATAGGTTTAGGTTCAGCGTGAGGGATACATACATGCATACTCATTTTTTGTACTCTTCTTTTTTGCAAATTGGTTAACAGTACATGAACTAGTAATTACACAGTAGATGGAGGTTGGACATTCGTTTGAGGTGCCTGTTCGTTGTGCATGTCTTCATAACATATGTACTATTGAGCTGGGATGAAAGTAGTAGTTACACAGTAGATGGAGGTTGGACATTCGTAAAAAAGTATTGTCTTTTGTAGGGTAGGATTGAGCCTGTTTAAGCCTGTCTAGTAGACTCGCCGCTGTTGTTGCTGATACTGAGCCAAGATCAGGAGGAATGCTCAGCGGGTTGGCTGGCCACCAGGATGGAGGAAGAACCAGGCGCACGACACTGACGGGATGAGCGGCGACAGACTATGGATGGAAGGTCGGCAGACCACCTCCAAATCGGCTTCTCTCCGGTGATCACGTACAGCCTCACACCCTCCCAAAATCGACTTGCGACAGCTCAGACCAAATGAAAAGAGGGCGGATGCGGCGAGAGGAGAGAGCTGGGAGGAGGAGAAGCGGCGGCGGTGGCTCACATCAACATCAGGGGAGAAGAGTTGTGTAACATCCCAAATTTCCAATTTGGAATGTTATACATTAGATCATCATTGCATATCATATTTTAATGCATTTTTGGTTGATCCTAAAAATTCTACGCGATTCAAGGACCCACGCAGAGATTTGGGGATTTCGTTATTTTCATATTTGAGTTTTCTCAAATTTTGAAAAGGGGATCATTTGGTTTAATTATTTTTCTCTCCGAATATTTCATATGTGAAAATAAAAGAGAGGGGATAAAATGACTTCCCAAAAATAAAGAAATATTGGAGGAAAATATGAAAATCAAATAAGATTTTATTCGGAGTTTTATTGCTATTTTATTTGAATTAGGAAAAAAATGCGTTTTTCAAAATTGCATTAGAGGCCCAAATAAATGTTCACCTTGTCCGCTATATTTTTAGAGGATGGGGAAAATTTATTTCAGGATTTTTGGAGTCCGTTTAGAATTCCTTTTATTTGATTTTCTGCGCGTCAGATTTTTTTAAAAAAGTCAACCGCCTTACCGGGCTGTGTCCGACTAGGACACTGCACCCGGCCGGCCCTTTAAAGGCCGCGGCCCAACCCCGCCACCAGCCCGTCCTACCACCCCGTCCCGAGCCCTAGCGCCGCCGCCCGATCCGCGCCGTCGCCGCGACGCCGCCGCCACCCCGTCGCCTCGCCCGCCGCAGCCGTCCACGCCGGAGGAGCCGCCACCGCCCGTTGTCGCCGACCCCGCCGCCGGAGCCGCCCGCCACCGACCCCGCCGTCGACACTGCCAGTTTTCGCGAGAAAACCGTATGTTTTTTTTGAAAAACCCTAGGTTATTTTTTTAGATCGGTTTTATTTTTTTTCCCGGTTTAGTTAAATAGCGGGCGTTTGTCCATACGTTCGTTTTAGCGAACGAAGTTCATCCGTTAGCCGCAGACAACGAACATTCATTCGTTAGCCTGTTCGTCAGTTTTTCTTTTTCCATGGTTTTTCCGCGATTATTTTCGATCGCGATTTCTGCCCTGACTTTCATTTTAGTTTATCTTTTGGCTCGTTTATCGGAATCAGGCGATTCAAGCGCCTAGATCTTCGTCTCGAAGCCCTCTTTCTGTTTAAAGAACTTGAACAAGATTTTGGTACTGTAAAATTTGACTTTAGTCCAGATTAGTAAACGGATCTTATTTTTTTCGCAGTTTGAGTTTCGTTGTTCCTTTTGATTTGATTCTTTTTGCATACCGGAGTTCTTTAGTTGAACTTTCTGGTTAGATCTCTTGTTTGAGTTTTCCCCGTGCTTCTAGTTGAGTGCTTATGTATGTTATTGTTTGTCTATGATAGAGTACCCGGAGTGCGAAGCGTGCTACTACGAGTCTCTAGGTTTTGCAGATCATCAGCAAGGCAAGTAACACTTTGATCATACCTCTTTACTACCCAGTTTTATTGCATTAGATCAACCCTCAAACATTGCATGGTCAGGATCTGTTTTAACATGTGAGTTTTGGGAAGTAGATGATGAGGTAGAACCTATTGCCTGTTTATTATCAAACCTTTGGGAGTTACTTCTACGTGATGCTTATATTGCTATGCTATGCTCGTAGACGTGGTTTGGGTGAGTGTATCCACGACAGATGTGATTATTGTTAATTAATGGTTAACTTAAGGGGGCTACTTAAATGCACATCTGGGTGGATTGCTTGAGGCACCCTGGAGTACCCAGTGGTTGTGAGGGCACCTGGAGAATCCAGTGTTGTCCTAATATATCCCGGAGTACCTGTGTGATCATCCTACGGTTCGCCACCCAGGCTCAAAGGGATCATAAGATTATTCATGCTAGAAACTTCCGTGTGCAACCACAAGCCAATATGGGCTCTAGCATAGTTGAGTAAGTTGCGCGAAGCTCTTGAGGAGGTAGACTAGCAGATGTAGTGGGTTGTAGGTGGTACTGTCTACCGAGAGTAGTGTTAATGCTTCAGAAAGACTGTGTCTCGAATCTCCGATCATGGATGTGTTTGAGTCTTGTGGGGAAAAGTGCACAAACCTCTGCAGAGTGTACAAACTAATCATGGTTAGCCATGTCCCCGGTTATGGACATCTTGAGTATCTGGTTCTTGGATTATCATGTTGATCTCATCATTCTAAATTAATTTTGATTGGGTTAATGATGATGGTTAATTGGGATTGAGTTGGAGGAACCTTCTCAATGTTTAACAATCACCATGATAGTTAAATAAAATTTATTCCTTTGTTGTAGGGAAAAATTGGCTTTATGCAAAACTATAACCATAGAGCTTTCCACCAGCCATATATGCATGTAGTGATAGCATTTATTCTATTCATTACTCTATGTGTTACATTGCCAGCATATTCCATGTGCTGACCCATTTCGGGCTGCAGCATTTCATGTTGCAGACTTTTTAGACGACGAGTAATGTGCCATAGGTCGTTTTCATTCACTCAGCTATGCCGTTGGAGTTGATGGACTCACTTTAGCTTCCAAGCCTTCCGCTGTTATCGTTTTTAGATGGCCTTAAGCCATATTATTGTAATAAGTTATCTTTTGAGACATTCGATGTAATAAGTGTGTGATTGAAACTCTGTTATAAATCCCCAAGTACTGTGCGTGTCAGCATTACCGATCCAGGGATGACACTGATGCACAGAGACTAGACTGTTTGAGGTCTCGTCGCTACAAGATGGTATTAGAGCACACGCTGACTGTAGGACACGACCACTAAGCTAAAACAATAGGTCACTCTTTTCTTCTCATTTCTGACTTCTCTCCTCTTTTCTACTTTATAGGATGGCGGATGCAAGGAACAAGTTCACACAACCGGATGAAGATACACCTTTTGGACGACACTTGAAGGAAGTTACTAGGTACCTGAACATCAGAATACCAAGCTTCATCGAGACCTACATCGCCACTTTACCAGAAGAGGAGCGTTGGATGATTCGAGTTCAAGTTCCAGGAAGGACATTCATGCTAGTCACTGAGCCCATAGAGTTTTCCTTTGATGCACCAACCCGGAGTCTAGGAAGAGCATGGCAGCCCACATCACCATGGGAAGCATTGGAGAAGTTTACCACAAGGATCTCAAGGATACTATCTATCAGATTTGTGGGCGCCGAGACGAGCAATGGGAGATGATCAGCACTAGGAGGGATAGGTCCATTGCAGCTTTCATCCAGGAGTTAAACCAGCACATTCATCGCCAGGAGAATTAGATGTGCGCAGGCATGATAGATCTGAAGAAGGCAATGACCAGGATCACGGAGCTGGAGGAAGAACTCAAGTCTACACGCGATGGGTATGAGGAGGAAATGACGATACTCGTGGAGAAGAATGACGATTTGACGAGGGAGCTAGGAGTATTCATGGGAGACCCCGCGCCAGGAGGAGAAGATGACGATTCTATTTGTCCGGAGAACTACATCATCATCGACGACACCGACTCAGATCCCGACGATAGCGATGATGACTATGTTGATGAAGCTGGAGCAGATATCATGGAGTCTTCCACCGATTAAAATTTCTAGACGACCACCATATTAGTAGTAGTATTCCCCCATGTATATAGTATAGTCCGAGCACTTTTGTAACGATAGTTAGATCGCTTGTATGCCCTTGTTTGAATTGATTGAAGTGATATGATTGTGTTTGTCTCATGTGCATATGGGTAGTGTTTTCCCTCTAGACCTCATTCTATTCTGTTTTCTCATCTTTTCCAAACCCATCAGATGCCGCCGAGACGTGACAATGGATTTGCTTTCCCGCCGGAGCTCACTTAGTTGATACAGCAGCAGAATACCCTAATGCAACTACTAGTCCAGAATCAGAACCAGTGGAACAACAACAACAACAACCCATCACCACCACCACCTATTGATCACTTAGCCCGTTTTCTAAGGCTGAATCCGCCGGTGTTCTCTAGTAGCACCGAGCCGATTGTTGCAGATGATTGGCTCTGCAAGATTGGAAGGGAGTTGACCACTACAGGATGCACAGATGCGGAGAGAGTGCGTTTTGCCACACATCAGCTTGATGGACCCGCATCATCATGGTGGGAGAATTTCACAGCCACTTACCCCATGGACACTGTTACATGGGACCAGTTTCAGCAGGCTTTTCGCACTGCCCATGTTTCAGCAGGAGCTATGGCCATGAAGAAGCGCGAGTTTCGCAACTTGCGCCAAGGAGGACGCACAGTGGGCCAGTATGTGGATGATTTTAGTAAGTTAGCACGTTATGCCCCTGATGACGTCGCAACAGATGCTGCTAAGCAGGAGAAGTTTCTGGAAGGACTAAATGATGAGCTGAGCATGCAGTTGATGGTGGCAACCTTCAACAACTACCAGGAGTTGGTAGATAGAGTTCTCATGATCGAAGGGAAGCAGCAGCAGATTGACAACTGCAAGAGGAAGTATGGACAAGGGAAGTACAATTCAGGAGCTCAGCAGAGGCCCCATTTTACCCCGAACTCGGGACGACACATTCACCATAACCATGGAGGCCATAATTCCAATGGAGGAAGTTGGCATAACCATAGTGGCCCCAAGAATGGGAATGGGAATGGAGGAAGCAACGGCCAGAACTGTTCCAACCCAGCAACACCCGCCAAGAAGGATCTAAGTCACATTACTTGTTTCAAGTGCGGGAAGAATGGACATTACGCCACGGAGTGTTCTGAAGCAAATAATGGAAATGGCAATGGAAGTTCTGGGAAGAAGCCCAAACCTTTCAACAGGGGACAAGTGAACCACGTTAGCGTGGAGGAGGTTGAAGCCCAGCCAGATGCAGTAATAGGTAAGTTTTTGGTCAAATCATTTACTGCAATCGTTCTTTTTGATACTGGTGCATCGCATTCATACATATCAAGGGGATTTGTGGATAAGTATAACCTGCCAACCCAAGCCCTTAGGTCACCCATGTTAGTAACCTTGCCAGGAGCAGAGTATATGGCTAGCCTATGGTGTGATCGGTTACCATTAAGGATTGGTAACTACGTGTTCCCCTCAGACCTAATGGTATTGGAGTCACAAGGACTGGATGTGATATTAGGCATGGATTGGTTATCGAAGTATGGAGGGAACATTGACTGCGCCAGTAAGTCGATTTTGCTCACCACCCCAGAAGGAAGAAGGATTAAGTATGTATCCCGACATGTGCCGAAGAGGACTCAAGTGAATTCCTTATCAGGAGTTGTACAGGAGGAAGTACCAGTGGTGAAGGATTTCCCTGATGTGTTTCCAGAGGAGTTGCCAGGCATGCCACCGGATAGAGACATTGTGTTTTTATTGAGCTTTTGCCAGGCACAAGGCCAATATTTAAGAGACCATATCGGATGCCCGCAAAGGATTTGGAAGAAATTAAGAAGCAGATTAAGGAGTTACTGGATAAAGGCTATATTCGCCCAAGTTCGTCACCTTGGGGATCACCAGTACTTCTAGTGGAGAAGAAGGATGGATCATTGAGGATGGTTGTTGATTATCGTGGATTGAATGAAGTGACGATCAAGAACAAGTACCCACTGCCAATGATCAATGATTTGTTTGACCAGTTGCAAGGAGATAAAGTATTTTCCAAGATCGACCTGCAATCAGGATACCACCAGCTGAAGATTCGAGAGCAGGATATACCTAAGACATCTTTTACCACAAGGTACGAGCTATATGAGTATACCGTTATGTCATTTGGTCTGACTAACGCGCCTGCCTATTTCATGAAATGATGAAAAAGGTGTTTATGGAGTTTTTGGATAAGTTCGTCGTGGTGTTCATTGATGATATTCCGGTCGACTCGAAGAATGAAGAGGAGCATAAGGAGCATTTGCGTTTGGTACTTGGGAATCTCAGAGAACATCAGTTATATGCCAAGTTCATCAAGTGTGAGTTTTGGTTGAAGGAAGTTGGATTCCTCGGACATGTTATATCCGGAGAAGGAATAGCAGTAGACCTCACCAAGGTTGTCACTGTGACTAATTGGGAATCACCCATGTCGGTTGGAGAGATCCGGAGTTTCCTTGGACTCGCAGGATACTACAAAAGGTTCATTGAGAATTTCTCTAAGATTGCAAAGCCCATGACGGAGTTGTTGATGAAGGACACCATGTTCAAATGGACTAAGGAATGTGAGGCCAGTTTTCAGGAGTTGAAGAAACGTTTGGTTACAGCCCCAGTGTTGATTCTTCCAGATCAACTCAAGGATTATCAAGTGTATTGCGACGCTTCTCGTCGAGGACTTAGAGCAGTGCTTATGCAGGAGGGAAGAGTCGTTTCATATGCCTCATGATATCTTAAACCCCATGAGTTGAATTGTGCTACACACGATTTGGAGTTAGCAGCCGTAGTGCATGCGTTGAAGACATGGAGGCATTTCCTCATAGGAAACCACTGTGAGGTGTACACGGATCACAAGAGTTTGAAGTATATCTTCATGCAGAAGGAGTTGAATCTCAGGCAGAGGAGATGGTTGGAGCTCATCAAGGATTATGATATGAAGTTACACTATCATCCCGGAAAGGCTAACGAAGTAGCCGATGCGTTGAGTCGCAAAAGTCATTTCAATACACTCATGACCGGAGGATTACCCAAGGAGTTAGCAGAGGATCTTCGCGAACTATGTTTGGAGATAGTTTCGAGAGGTTATGTAGCAGCATTGGAAATTCAGTCTACCTTGATGGATAATATCCAAGAAGCTCAAAGGACGGACAAAGAGATTGCCGAGATAAAGGAAAGGATGAGCAAAGGAAAGGCTAAAGGATTTCGTGAGGATGAGCACGACACCTTATGGTTTGAGGATCGCGTATATGTGCCTAATGACCCCGAGATCAGGAAGTTGATTCTGTAGGAGGCCCATGATTCGCCGTATTCGATTCACCCAGGAAATACCAAGATGTATCTGGATTTGAAGGACAGTTTCTGGTGGACCGGAATGAAGAAGGATATTGCTGAGTATGTAGCAGTTTGCGATGTATGTGAGAGAGTGAAGGCAGAGCATCAGAAGCCAGCAGGATTGCTACAACCATTGCTGATACCCGAATGGAAGTGGGATAAGCTAGGCATGGATTTTATCACGGGATTGCCCAGGACTCGTTCAGGCTATGACTCGATATGGGTTGTAGTCGATCGGTTGACGAAGGTAGCTCATTTCATCCCAGTGAAGACCACTTACACCAGTGCTAAGTTGGCAAAGATATACATGACCAGGATCGTATGTCTGCATGGAGTTCCGAGGACCATTGTATCAGATAGAGGAACCCAGTTTACCTCAAAGTTCTGGAATCAGTTGCATGAGACTTTGGGTACCAGGCTAGAGTTTAGTACAGCCTTTCATCCACAGACAGATGGACAGACCAAGAGAGTCAATCAGATTCTGGAGGACATGTTGAGAGCTTGTGCGCTAGATTATGGATCTAGTTGGGACGACAATTTGCCGTATGCAGAGTTCTCTTACAACAACAGTTATCAAGCCAGTTTGAAGATGGCCCCTTTCGAAGCTTTGTACGGAAGGAGGTGCAGGACACCGTTGTTATGGGATGAAGTTGGAGACCATCAGTTGTTTGGACAAGATTTGATAAAGGCGTCTGAAGAGAAGGTTAAGTTGATTCGCGATAGACTCAAGGTAGCCCAATCTAGGCAGAAGAGCTATGCGGATTCTAAACGCAAGGAGACAGTTTACAAAGTCGGAGATAGATTTTATCTTCGTGTGTCCCCACTTCGAGGAGTTAAACGTTTTGGAGTTAAGGGAAAGTTAGCACCACGTTTTGTGGGACCATACAAAGTTTTGGTGCGTATGGGAGAAGTTGCTTACAAGTTGGAATTTCCAAAAGGATTGTCAGGAGTTCATGATGTGTTTCACGTCTCCCAGTTGAAGAAGTGCCACGCAGAGATGGCCGATATTCCTCTGAGAGATACAGTGCCACTGGAAGCGATTCAGTTGGATAGCGATTTGACCTACGAGGAGAAACCAGTGAAGATTCTCGAGTTTGCCAGCCGAGTCACACGCAGCAAGGTTATCAAGTTCTGCAAAGTTCAGTGGAGCCACCATACCGAGGATGATGCCACCTGGGAACGAGAGGAAGACCTACGGAAGGACCACCCGCACCTATTTTCTAGCCAACCCGAATCTCGAGGGCGAGATTCATCTTAAGGGGGGTAGGTTTGTAACATCCCAAATTTCCAATTTGGAATGTTATACATTAGATCATCATTGCATATCATATTTTATTGCATTTTGGTTGATCCTAGAAATTCTAAGCAACTCAAGGACCCACGGAGAGAGTTGGGGATTTCGTTATTTTCATATTTGAGTTTTCTCAAATTTTGAAAAGAGGATCATTTGGCTTTAATTATTTTTCTCTCCGAATATTTCATATATGAAAATAAAAGAGAGGGAATAAAATGATTTCCCCAAAATAAAGAAATATTGGAGGAAAAATATTAAAATCAAATAAGATTTTATTCAGAGTTTTATTGCTATTTTATTTGAATTAGGGAAAAAAATGTGTTTTTTAAAATTGCATTAGAGGCCCAAATAAATGTTCACCTTGTCCGCTATATTTTTAGAGGACGGGGAAAATTTATTTCAGAATTTTTGGAGTCCGTTTAGTATTTCTTTTATTTGATATTCTGCGCGTCGGAATATTTAAATAAAAAAAGTCAACCGCCTTACCGGGCCGTGTCCGACTAAGACACTGCACCCAGCCGGCCCTTTAAAGGCCGCGGCCCGACCCCGCAGCCAGCCCGTCCCGCCACCCCGTCCCGAACCCTAGCGCCGCCGCCCCGATCCGCGCCGCCCCGCGACGCCGCCGCCACCCCGTCGCCTCGGCTGCCGCCGGAGAGCCGCCGCCGCCCGTTGTAGCCGACCCGCCACGGAGCCGCCTGCCGCCACCGCCACCAACCCCGCCACCAATGAGGTAGCCGCCGCCGCCGGTTTTCGTGAGAAAACCGTTTGGTTTTTTTGAAAACCCTAGGTTATCTTTTTAGATCGGTTTTATTTTTTTCCCGGTTTAGTTAAATAGCGGACGTTCGTCCGTACGTTCGTTTTAACGAACGAAGTTCATCCATTAGTCGCAGACAGCGAACATTCGTTCGTTTGCCTGTTCGTTAGTTTTTCTTTTTCCAGGGTTTTTCCACGATTATTTTCGATCGCGATTTCTGTCCTGATTTTCGTTTTAGTGTATCTTTTTGCTCGTTTATCGGAATCAGGCGATTCAAGCGCCTAGATCTTCGTCTCGAAGCCCTCTTTCTGTTTAAACAACTTGAACAAGATTTTGGTACTGTAAAAATTTGACTTTAGTCCAGATTAGTAAACAGATCTTGTTTTTTTCGCAGTTTGAGTTTCGTTGTTCCGTTTGATTTGATTCTTTTTGCAAACCGGAGTTCTTCAGTTGAACTTTTTGGTTAGATCTCTTATTTGAGTTTACCCGTGCTTCTAGTTGAGTGCTTATGTATGTTATTGTTTGTTTGCGATAGAGTACCCGGAGTGCGAAGCGTGCTACTACGAGTCTCTAGGTTTTGCAGATCATCAGCAAGCAAGTAACACTTTGATCATACCTCTTTACTACCCAGTTTTATTGCATTAGATCAACCCTCAAACATTGCATGGTTAGGATCTGTTTTAACATGTGGGTTTTGGGAAGTAGATGATGAGGTAGAACCTATTGCCTGTTTATTATCAAACCTTTGGGAGTTACTTCTACGTGATGCTTATATTGCTATGCTATGCTCGTAGACGTGGTTTGGGTGAGTGTATCCATGACAGATGTGATTATTGTTAATTAATGGTTAACTTAAGGTGGCTACTTAAATGCACATCTAGGTGGATTGCTTGAGGCACCCTGGAGTATCCAGTGGTTGTCAGGGCACCTGGAGAATCCAGTGTTGTCCTAATATATTCCAGAGTACCTGTGTGATCATCCTACGGTTCGCCACCCAGGCTCAAAGGGATCATAAGATTATTCATGCTAGAAACTTTCGTGTGCAACCACAAGCCAATATGGGCTCTAGCATAGTTGAGTAAGTTGCGCGAAGCTCTTGAAGAGGTAGACTAGCAGATGTAGTGGGTTGTAGGTGGTACTGTCTACCGAGAGTAGAGTGTTAATGCTTCAGAAAGACTGTGTCTCGAATCTCCGATCATGGATGTGTTCGAGTCTTGTGGGGAAAAGTGCACAAACCTCTGCAAAGTGTACAAACTAATCATGGTTAGACGTGTCCCCGGTTATGGACATCTTGAGTATCTAGTTCTTGGATTATCATGTTGATCTCATCACTCTAAATATATTTTGATTGGGTTAATCATAATGTTTAATTGGGATTGAGTTGGAGGAACCTTCTCAATGTTTAACAACCACCATGATAGTTAAATAAAATTTATTCCTTTGTTGTAGGGAAAAATTGGCTTTATGCAAAACTGTAACCATAGAGCTTTCCACCAGCCATATATGCATGTAGTGATAGCAATTATTCGTTCATTACTCTATGTGTTACATTTCAGATTTCCATGTGTGACCGTTTGGCTCACATTGCAGACATTAGAGGAAAGTGCTAGTAGATTGCTTGCAAGCAGCAATAGTAGCGTAGTGTTTCCCTCAGTTTTTGAGAACCAAGGTATCAATCCAGTAGGAGGCTCCTCAAAAGTCCCACACCACCTACACAAACAAACAAGAACTCGCAACCAACGCAATAAAGGGGTTGTCATCCCTTCACGGCCACTTGCAAAAGTGAGATCTGATAGAGATAGTATGATAAGATAAATATTTTTGGTATTTTATGATATAGATGAAAGTAAATTGCAAATAAAATAGATTGAAAGCTTATATGATAAGAGATAGACCCGGGGCCATAGGTTTCACTAGTGGCTTCTCTCAGGATCGCATAAGTATTACGGTGGGTGAACAAATTACTGTCGAGCAATTGATAGAAAAGCGAATACTTATGAGATTATCTAGGCATGATCATGTATATAGACATCACGTCCGTGACAAGTAGACCGACTCCTGCCTGCATCTACTACTATTAGTCCACACATCGACCGCTATCCAGCATGCATCTAGAGTATTAAGTTCATAAAGAATAGAGCAACGCATTCAGAAAGATGACATGATGTAGAGGGATAAACTCATGCAATATGATATAAACCCCATCTTTTTATCCTCGATGGCAACAATACAATACGTGCCTTGCTGCCCTTGCTGTCACTGGGAAAGGACACCACAAGATTGAACCCAAAGCTAAGCACTTCTCCCATTGCAAGAAAGATCAATCTAGTAGGCCAAACCAAACTGAGAATTCGAAGAGACTTGCAAAGATAACTTAATCACACATAAAAGAATGCAGAGGAGATTCAAATATTTCTCATAGATAAACTTGATCATAAACCCACAATTCATCGGATCTCGACAAACACACCGCAAAAAGAGTTACATCGAATAGATCTCCAAGAAGATCAAGGAGAACTTTGTATTGAGATTCAAAGAGAGAGAAAAAGCCATCTAGCTAATAACTATGGACCCGAAGGTCTGTGGTACACTACTCACAACTCATCGGAAGGGCCTTGGAGATGATGTAGAGGCCCTCCGTGGTCGATTCCCCCTCCGGCGGAGCGTCGGCGAAGGCCCCAAGATCGGATCTCGCGGATACAGAAGGTTGCGGCGGTGGAAATAGTTTTTCGTGGTGCCCCTCGATGGTTTTGGGGTACATGGGTATATATAGGAGGAAGAAGTAGGTCGGTGGATGCTCGAGGGGCCCACAAGGGTGGGGGCGCGCCCACCTGTAGGGGGCGCGCCGGGCACCCTCGTGGCCGCCTCCTCTGTTGCTTGACGTCCACTCCAAGTCCCCTGGATCACGTTTGTTCCAAAAAGATCACTCCCGAAGGTTTCATTCCGTTTGGACTCCGTTTGATATTCCTTTTCTTCGAAACACTGAAATAGGCAAAAAAACAGCAATTCGGGCTGGGCCTCCGGTTAGTAGGTTAGTCCCAAAAATGATATAAAAGTGTAAAGTAAAGCCCATAAACATCCAAAACAGGTAATATAATAGCATGGAGCAATCAAAAATTATAGATACGTTGGAGACGTATCAGTAAGGTGCCATAGGTCATTGTCGTTCACTCAGCTATGTCGTTGGAGTTGATGGACTCACTTTATCTTCCAAGCCTTCCGCTGTTATCGTTTTTAGATGGCCTTAAGCCATATTATTGTAATAAGTTCTCTTTTGAGACATTCGATGTAATAAGTGTGTGATTGAAACTCTGTTATAAATCCTCAAGTACTGTGCGTGTCAGCATTACCAATTCAGGGATGACACTGATGCACAGAGACTAGACTGTTTGAGGTCTGGTCGCTACAAGTTGTACCCATCAGACCTCCTCCCCTTAGACGAGGTGTTAAGCGCAGTAAATAGTTTAGCAATTTTAATCCCCAATGCATACTCCCTTCGTCCTTTAGACTAGCCACAATGGGGAGTAACTTGGACTAGTAAATAGTCTATGTTACTACCTCCACAGTGGGGAGTAACATATGTGTAGTATCATGCAACACTTCATTTATTATGTTATAGACTCATCTTATCTTGATATGTGTGATGTTACTCATACTAGTAGTAACTAGCTATGTTTCCACATGCCTCTCTTTCTTCATTTATTACTTGCCACATCATCTATTTTGTCTAGATATGTGTGATGTTACTACCTATGTTACTCCCATTGTGGGTAGTCTTAAAGAGTGTACTTCAAACTTTGTTGGAGGGTCAAACTATCTTAAAGTTTGACCGAGTTTGTGTAAAAATATATCAACGTTTGTGAAAGTGAAACCAAATATGTATATGATTAAAATATACTTTATCATGAATCTTATGCTACTAATTTGATGGCATAAATTTTAGTGTATTATTGTATAAATAAGGTCAAACATAAAAAAGTTTGACTTTCTAAAAAAGTTGAAAGTACACTCTTTAAAGGACGGAGGGAATAGGTGTTTAAGTTGTTGTTGCTAAGCTTCCTTCATTTAATGACTTAGCTACTAAACTCGGTGAGATTGCTTCATTTAAATGTTTGGCCTAGGTTTGTGCGCTTGGCATTGGTTCTTCTTGGGTCACCAAACCCATCCCATGTTTCGGTGAGACTCTCTATATGAAGAACATGGTGCTACTTTGAAGCACAAGTGTGGAAAAGGAGAGTAACATTGCCCCCTTTTTATTTTCTTTTTTTTCCTTTTTTTGGGCCTTTCTTTTTTTTTCTTTTTTTCTTTGGCCTTTTTTTGGCCTTTCTTTTTTTATTTGGGGACAATGCTCTAATAATGATGATCATCACACTTCTATTTATTTACAACTCATGAATTACAACTCAAAACTAGAACAAGATATGACTATATATGAATGCCTCCAGCGGTGTACCGGGATGGGCAATGAATCAAGAGTGACATGTATGAAAAATTATGCATGGTGGCTTTGCCACAAATATGATGTCAACTACATGATCATGCAAGGCAATATGACAATGATGATGAACGGAACGGTGGAAAGTTGCATGGCAATATATCTCGGAATGGCTATGGAAATGCCATAATAGGTAGGTATGGTGGCTGTTTTGAGGAAGATATAAGGAGGTTTATGTGTGATAGAGCGTATCGTATCACGGGGTTTGGATGCACCGGCAAAGTTTGCACCAACTCTCAAGGTGAGAAAGGGCAATGCACGGTACCGAAGAGGCTAGCAATGATGGAAGGGTGAGAGTGCATATAATCCATGGACTCAACATTAGTCATAAAGAACTCATATACTTATTGCAAAAATCTACAAGTCATCAAAAACCAAGCACTACGCGCATGCTCCTAGGGGGATAGATTGGTAGGAAAAGACCATCGCTCGTCCCCGACCGCCACTCATAAGGATGCACAATCTAAGAACACCTCATGTTTCAAATTTGTTACACAACTTTTACCATACGTTCATGCTACAGGACTTGCCAACTTCAACACAAGCATTCTTTAAATTCATAATCACCCAACTAGCATGACTCTAATATCACCACCTCCATATCTCAAAACAATTATCAAGTATCAAATTGATCATACCATCCAATTCACTTCCTATGATAGTTTTTATTATACCCAACTTGGATGCCCATCACTCTAGGACCAATTTTATAACCATAGCAAATACCATGCTGTTCTAAGATAGTCTCAAAATAATATAAGTGAAGCATGAGAGATTAAAAATTTCTACAAAATCAAGCCACCGCCGTGCTCTAAAATATTTAAGTGAAGTACTAGAGCAAAAACTATCTAGCTCAAAAGATATAAGTGAAGCACATAGAGTATTCTAATAAATTCCAATCAAGTGGGTTTCTTCCCAAAAAGGTGTGTACAGCAAGGATGATTGTGGTAAACTAAAAAGCAAATACTAATATCATACAAGACGCTCCAAGCAAAACACATATCATGTGGCGAATAAAAATATAGCTCCAAGTAAAGTTACCGATAGACGAAGACGAAAGAGGGGATGCCTTCCGGGGCATCCCCAAGCTTAGGCTTTTGGTTATCGTTGAATATCTTGGGGTGCCATGGGCATCCCCAAGCTTAGGCTCTTTCCACTCCTTATTCCATAGTCCATCAAATCTTTACCCAAAACTTGAAAACTTCACAACACAAAACTCAATAGGAAATCTCATAAGCTCCGTTAGTGCAAGAAAGAAAAACCACCACATAAGGTACTGTAATGAACTCATTCTTTATTTATATTGGTGTTAAACCTACTGTATTCCAACTTCTCTATGGTTCATACCACTTAATACTAGCCATAGGTGCATCAAAATAAGTAAACAACACACGAAAAACATAATCTGTCAAAAATAGAATAGTCTGTAGAAATCTATAACTCTCGAATACTTCTGGAACTCTAAAACTCCTACCAAAATAGGAAGTCCTGGGAAATTTGTCTATTGATCTACAGAAAAAAGAATGAACGCCATTGTGGATTGCCGGTGAACGAAGTCTGTGAAGGTTTGGAATTCTCCCTTGAAGACTTACTAGAGTGATTGGGCGAGGACTAAGTGTTCTTAGCTCAAGGGGAATAAGGTGAAGACACGGTCTTCTGAGTTGAATCTCAGCCTCCCTAACCAGACGTACAGTTGTCACAACAACTGGAACTGGTCCAACAAACCCCTTGTCCTCTCCAAGCAACTGGTTCTATCCTACCTCTCTCACCTTACTTACAGTTTGTCTTCGTGAAGTCTTTGCACACTTGCCTGATCTGATTGACTTCACTGTGTGAAGACTATTGTCTGTTTGGCTTCATACTATCTTCCATCCTAATCCATACTACCTAGTTGTTGATAGTCTTCGTGCTTTATCTACCTTGCTTACTTGACTATGGCATGTCTAGTGTAGTCTACCTTCCGCTGCATATCAATAGGTTCATTTCTATTTTTTGTCTTCAAACCACCCCTGCTTTGAAGACTTTCATAAATATCGCCTATTCACCCCCCTCTAGTCGAATACTAGCACTTTCAGCTAGCTCCTGGCTCAGTTCTTCAGGATCACCAAGGCTGCTACCAGAATCTTCAACTTCAGACTCAGAGACTACCTTGGCCTTTAGTGCACGTGGTCTTCCATAGCTCGGTCCATAGAGGTCTCTCTTCTCAGCAAGCTGGAACTCATGAGTGTTTAGCCTCTCGAGGATATCAGCGGGATCTAGTGACTTGTAATCAGCTCGCTCTTGAATCATCAGTGCAAGAGTATCGAATGAGGAATCAAGTGATCTCAGTAGTTTCTTCACCACCTCATGATCGGTGATGTCAGTGGCACCAAGTGCTTGAAGCTCATTTGAGATGTCAGTGAGGTGATCAAAGGTTTGCTGAACGTTTTCATTGTCAAGTCTTTTGAAGCGGTTGAAGAGATTGCGAAGAACACCAACTCGGGAGTCACGTTGAGTTGAGACTCCTTTGTTGACCTTGGACAGCCTGTCCCAAATTAGCTTGGCAGTTTCTAGGGCACTCACTCTGCCGTACTGTCCTTTGCTCAGATGGCCACATATGATATTCTTCGCTTGAGAATCGAATTGCTTGAATCTCTTCACATCAGTAGCATTCACACACGGAGTGACTGAGGGAACGCCATTTTCCACAACATACCAGAGATCGTTATCAATTGCCTCAAGATGCATGCGCATCTTGTTCTTCCAGTAGGGGTAGTCCGTCCCATCAAAGGTAGGACACCCAGCCGAGACCTTGATCATACCTATAGTCGACATAACTGAAACTCCAGGCGGTTAAACCAAAATCACATAGAACAAGGGAGTACCTCGCTCTGATACCAATTGACAGTGCATTAAGTCGACTAGAGGGGGGTGAATAGGCTATTTTTATAAATTCGTCACTGAGGAATTTCAGGGTGAGGAAATTCCTAAGTCACGAGCAGCTAGCAGCAGAATAAGTACTCAGGTATAAGCATAACAGAGCAATAGCACATACATCATGATGAAATGAAAGACAGACACAGAGTACAGAAAGCGTAAACACAGGATAAGCAGGCTGAAGACAATGTGACTGAAGAAATAGGATTGAGGAAATAGAGAAAGTCTTCAGTAAAAGTCTTCAAACAGTAATGATCAGGTTCATCAACACATGAATGAGGAAATGAAAGGGTTGAGGATTTGGGTTTTCCTCACTTGATGATTTTCGCTCAAAGTCCTCGGAGGATGGGATGCTCTCAATTGACAAGTGTCAGTTTCTCTCGGAGCAGCCAACCAGCTAGTGGTTGTAGGGGGCGGCTATTTATAGCCTAGGGAGCAGCCCGACATGATAAGACATAAATGCCCTTCAATGATATGACCGTTAGGTGGTAGGATATTTTGGACAGCTGGCGCGTAGCACAGCAACGGTCGGATTTGAGGCTCGAATTCCTCAGGGCTATCATGTTCCTCACTGTGTAGGCAATCCGCATTGGCGAATTCCTAACTCCTCAGTCAGAACAAATTCCTCAGAGACCAGAAGATCTTCGTCTCTGTCACTGAAGAAATTGACTGAACTGATATGAGATTTGTTGGAAATATGCCCTAGAGGCAATAATAAATAGGTTATTATTATATTTCCTTGTTCATGATAATCGTTTATTATCCATGCTAGAATTGTATTGATAGGAAACTCAGATACATGTGTGGATACATAGACAACACCATGTCCCTAGTAAGCCTCTAGGAGACTAGCTCGTTGATCAATAGATGGTTACGGTTTCCTGACCATGGACATTGGATGTCGTTGATAACGGGATCATATCATTAGGAGAATGATGTGATGGACAAGACCCAATCCTAAGCCTAGCACAAGATCGTGTAGTTCGTTTGCTCAGAGCTTTTCTAATGTCAAGTATCATTTCCTTAGACCATGAGATTGTGCAACTCCCGGATACCGTAGGAATGCTTTGGGTGTGCCAAACGTCACAACGTAACTGGGTGGCTATAAAGGTGCACTACGGGTATCTCCGAAAGTGTCTGTTGGGTTGGCACGAATCGAGACTGGGATTTGTCACTCCGTGTAAACGGAGAGGTATCTCTGGGCCCACTCGGTAGGACATCATCATAATGTGCACAATGTGACCAAGGAGTTGATCACGGGATGATGTGAGTTACGGAACGAGTAAAGAGACTTGCCGGTAACGAGATTGAACAAGGTATAGGGATACCGACGATCGAATCTCGGGCAAGTAACATACCGATGGACAAAGGGAATTGCATACGGGATTGATTGAATCCCCGACATCGTGGTTCATCCGATGAGATCATCGTGGAACATGTGGGAGCCAACATGGGTATCCAGATCCCGCTGTTGGTTATTGACCGGAGAACGTCTCGGTCATGTCTGCATGGTTCCCGAACCCGTAGGGTCTACACACTTAAGGTTCGATGACGCTAGGGTTATAGGGAAAGTATGTACGTGGTTACCGAATGTTGTTCGGAGTCCCGGATGAGATCCCGGACGTCACGAGGAGTTCCGGAATGGTCCGGAGGTAAAGATTTATATATGGAAAGTTGTTGTTCGGGTTCCGGGAAAAGTTCGGGTTTTTTCGGTATTGTACCGGGAAGCTTCCAGAAGGTTCCGGAGGATTCCGGAGGGGTCCGGAGGTCCGGAAAATGTTCCACCACGTCCAATACAGCAGCATGGGCTGTAAGGGGGCGCCCTAGCCTTAATGGGCCAGGGGCACCAGCCCCCCCAAGGCCCATGCGCATGGGAGAGGGGAAACCCTAAGGGGGAGGGCCTCCACTTGACTTGGGAGGCACTCCTCCCCCCTTTGGCCGCCCCCCAAGCCCCATCTAGGGCTGGCCGCACCCCTTGAGGGGGAAACCCTAGATGGGGGCGCAGCCCTCCCCCTCCCCTATATATATTGAGGTTTTGGGGCTGCCATAGACATGAGAACGTCTCCTTTTGGTGCAGCCCTACCCCTCTTCTTCCTCCTCCTCTCCCGCGGTGCTTGGCGAAGCCCTGCGGGATTGCCACGCTCCTCCACCACCACCATGCCGTCGTGTTGCTGCTGGATGGAGTCTTCCCCAACCTCTCCCTCTCTCCTTGCTGGATCAAGGCGTGGGAGACGTCACCGGGCTGCACGTGTGTTGAACGCGGAGGCACCGTTCTTTCGGTGCTTAGATCGGAATCAACCGCGATCTGAATCGCTACGAGTACGACTCCCTCATCCGCGTTCTTGCAACGCTTCCGCATCGCGATCTACAAGGGTATGTAGATTCACTCCCCTTCCCCTCGTTGCTAGATTACTCCATAGATTGATCTTGGTGATGCGTAGAAAATTTTGAATTTCTGCTACGTTCCCCAACAGTGGCATCATGAGCTAGGTCTATGCGTAGTTTCTATGCACGAGTAGAACACAAAGTAGTTGTGGGCGTCGATGTTGTCAATTCTTCTTGCCGCTACTAGTCTTATCTTGTTTCGGCGGCATTGTGGGATGAAGCGGCCCGGACCGACCTTACACGTACGCTTACGTGAGACAGGTTCCACCGACTGACATGCACTAGTTGCATAAGGTGGCTAGCGGGTGTCTGTCTCTCCCACTTTAGTCGGAACGGATTCGATGAAAAGGGTCCTTATGAAGGGTAAATGGAAATTGGCAAATCACGTTGTGGTCATACGTAGGTAAGAAACGCTCTTGCTAGAAACCTACAAACCACGTAAAAAATTGCAACAACAATTAGAGGACGTCTAACTTGTTTTTGCAGCAAGTGCTATGTGATGTGATATGGCCAGAAGATGTGATGAATGATATATGTGATGTATGAGATTGATCATATTCTTGTAATAGGAATCACGACTTGCATGTCGATGAGTATGACAACCGGCAGGAGCCATAGGAGTTGTCTTTATTATTTTGTATGACCTGCGTGTCATTGAATAACGCCATGTAAATTACTTTACTTTATTGCTAAACGCGTTAGCCATAGAAGTAGAAGTAATCGTTGGCGTGACAACTTCATGAAGACACAATGATGGAGATCATGATGATGGAGATCATGGTGTCATGCCGGTGACAAAGATGATCATGGTGCCCCGAAGATGGAGATCAAAGGAGCATGATGATATTGGCCATATCATGTCACTATTTGATTGCATGTGATGTTTATCATGTTTTTGCATCTTATTTGCTTAGAACGACGGTAGCAAGTAGGATGATCCCTTATAATAATTTCAAGAAAGTGTTCACCCTAACTGTGCACCGTTGCGAAGGTTCGTCGTTTCGAAGCACCACGTGATGATCGGGTGTGATAGATTCTTACGTTCGAATACAACGGGTGTTGACGAGCCTAGCATGTACAGACATGGCCTCGGAACACACGCAATACACTTAGGTTGACTTGACGAGCCTAGCATGTACAGACATGGCCTCGGAACACGGAGGACCGAAAGGTCGAGCATGAGTCGTATAGAAGATACGATCAACATGGAGATGTTCACCGATCTTGACTAGTCCGTCTCACGTGATGATCGGACACGGCCTAGTTAACTCGGATCATGTTTCACTTAGATGACTAGAGGGATGTCTATCTGAGTGGGAGTTCATAATCAGATGAACTTCATTATCATGAACATAGTCAAATAGGTATTTGCAAATTATGTCATAGCTTGCGCTTTAGTTCTACTGGTTAAGATATGTTCCTAGAGAAAATTTAGTTGAAAGTTGGTAGTAGCAATTATGCGGACTGGGTCCGTAAACTGAGGATTGTCCTCATTACTGCACAGAAGGCTTATGTCCTTAATGCACCGCTCGGTGTGCTGAACCTCAGCGTCGTCTGTAGATGTTACAAAACATCTGACATACACGTTTTGATAACTACGTGATAGTTCGGTGCGGTTTAGAATTGTGGCACCCAAGACATTTTTGTAACGTTGCAGAACATGTGAGATGTTCCGAAGACTGAAATTGGGATTTCAGACTAGTGTCCACGTCAAGAGGTATGAGACCTCTGACAAGTTTCTTAAGCCTGCAAACTAAGGGAGAAAAGCTCAATCGTTGAGCGTGTGCTCAGATTGTCTGAGTGCCACAATCGCTTGAATCGAGTGGGAGTTAATCTCCCAGATGAGATAGTGATAGTTCTCCATAGTCATTGCCACCAAGCTAGTAGAGCTTCGTGATGAACTATAACATATCAAGGATAGTTATGATGATCCTTGAGCTATTCGCGATGTTTGACACCGCGAGAGTAGAAATCAAGAAGGAGCATCAATTGTTGATGGTTAGTAAAACCACTAGTTTAAGAAGGGCAAGGGCAAAAGGGATACTTCATGAAACAGCAAGTCGTTTGCTGCTCTAGTGAAGAATCCCAAGGTTGAACCCAAACCCGAGACTAAGTGCTTCTGTAATGAGAGGAACGGTCACTGAAGCAGTACTACCCTAGATACTTGGTAGATGAGAAGGCAGGCAAGGTCGACAGAAGTATATTGGATATACATTGTATGAATGTGTACTTTACTAGTACTCCTAGCAGCACCAGGGTATTAGATACCGGTTCGGTTGCTAAGTGTTAGTAACTCGAAATAAAAGCTGCGGAATAAACGGAGACTAGCTAAAGGTGAGATGACGATGTGCGTTGGAAGTGTTTCCAAGGTTGATGTGATCAAGCATCGCATGCTCCCTCTACTATCGAGATTTGGTGTTTGCGTTGAACATGATTGGATTATGTTTATCGCAAAACGGTTATTCATTTAAGGAGAATAATGGTTACTCTGTTTATTTGAATAATACCTTCAATGGTCTTGCACCTAAAATGAATCTCGATCGTAGTGATACACATGTTCATGCCAAAAAGATATAAGATAGTAATGATAGTACCACATACTTGTGGCACTGCCACTTGAGTCATATTGGTATAGAACGCATGAAGAAGCTCCATGTGGATGGATCTTTGGACTCACTCATTTTTGAAAAGATTGAGACATGCGAACCATGTCTATTGGTATATATGCATGAAGAAACTCCATACAGATGGATCGTTTAGACTCACTTGATTATGAATCACTTGAGACATGCAAATCATACCACATGGGCAAGATGACTGAAAGTCCTCGTTTTCAGTAAGATGGAACAAGAGAGCAACTTATTGGAAGTAATACATTTTGATGTACGCAGTCCAATGAATGCTGAGGCACGCAGTGGATATCGTTATGTTCTTACTTCACAGATGATTTGAGTAGATGCTGAGTGTATTTACTTGATGAAACACTAGTCTGAATTATTGAAAGGTTCAAGTAATTTCAGAGTGAAGTTGAAGATCGTCGTAACAAGAGGATAAAATGTCTGTGATATGATCATAGAGATGAGTATCTGAGATACGAGTTTGGCACACAATTGAGACATTGTGGAAAGTGTTTCACAATTAATACCGCCTGGAACACCATAGTGTGATGGTGTGTCCGAACATCACAACTGCACCCTATTGGATATGGTGCACACCATGATGTTTCTTATCAAATTACCACTATCGTTTATGGGTTAGGCATTAGAGACAACCACATTCACTTTAAAAGGGGCACCACGCAATTCCGTTGAGACGACACCGTTTATAGAAACCTAAGTTGTCGTTTCTTAAAAGTTTGGGGCTGCGATGCTTATGTGAAAAAGTTTCAGGCTGATAAGCTCAAACCCAAAGCGGATAAATGCATCTTCATAGAATACCCAAAACAGTTGGGTATACCTCCTATTTCAGATCTGGAAGCAAAAGTAATTGCTTCTAGAAATGAGTCCTTTCTTGAGGAAAAGTTTCTCTCGAAAGAATTGAGTGGGAGGATGGTGGAGACTTGATAAGGTTATTGAACCGTCGCTTCAACTAGTGTGTAGCAGGGCACAGGAAGTTGTTCCTGTGGCACCTACACCAATTGAAGTGGAAGCTTATGATAGTGATCATGAAACTTCGGATCAAGTCACTACCAAACCTCGTAGGACGACGAGGATGCGTACTACTTCAGAGTGGTACGTGATCCTGTCTGAGATATCATGTTGTTGGACAATACTGAACCTACGAGCTATGGAGAAGCGATGGTGGGCCCATATTCCGACAAATGGTTAGAAACCATGAAATCCGAGATAAATGGATCTTTGAGAAGAAGACGGACGTGGACGGTAATGTTACCGTCTATGAAGCTCGACTTGTGGCAAAGAGTATTTTCACAAGTTCAAGGAGTTGACTACGATGAGATTTTCTCATCCGTAGCGATGCTTAGGTCCGTCGGAATCATGTTAGCATTAGCTGCATTTATGAAATCTGGCAGATGGATGTCAAAACAAGTTTCCTTACCAGTTTTCGTAAGGAAAGGTTGTATGTGATACAATCAGAAAGGTTTTGTCGATCCTAAGGATGCTAAAAGGTATGCTAGCTCCAGCGATCCTTCCATGGACTAGAGCAAGCATCTCGGAGTCAGAATATACGCTTTGATGGGGTGATCAAAGTTTTTGGGTTTATACAAAGTTTGTTAGAAACTTGTATTTACAATAAAGTGAGTGGGAGCGCTACAACATTTCTGATAAGTATATGTGAATGACATATTGTTGATCCGAAATGATGTAAAATTTCTGGAAAGCATAAAGGGTTGTTTGAAAGGAGTTTTTCAAAGGAAGACCTGGATAAAGCTACTTACATATTGGGCATCAAGATCTATAGAGATAGATCAAGACGCCTGATGATACTTTCAAAAGAACGCACACCTTGACATGATTTTGAAAGAGTTCAAAATAGATCAGCAAAGAAGGAGTTCTTGGCTGTGTTACAAGGTGTGAGTATTGAGTAAGACTCAAGACCTGACCACAGCAGAAGAGAGAGAAAGGACGAAGGTCGTCCCCTATGCTTTAGACGTAGGCTCTACAGTATGCTATGCTGTGTACCGCACATGTAGTGTGCCTTGCCATGAGTTGGTCAAGAGGGTACAATGGTGATCCGGGAAAGGATCTCATGACAGCGGTCGAACTTATCCTTAGTACCTAGTGGACTAAGGAATTTTCTCGATTATGGAGGTGGAAAGGAGTTCGTCGTAAAGGGTTACGTCGATGCGAACTTTGACACTAATCCGGATGACTCTGAGTAGTAAACCGGATTCGTATAGTAGAGCAATTATTTGAAATGGCTCCAAATAGCGCGTGGTAGCATCCACAAAGATGACATAGATATTCGTAAAGCACACACGGATCTGAAAGGTTCAGACCCGTTGACTAATAACCTCTCTCACAAGCATAACATGATCAAACCAGAACTCATTGAGTGTTAATCACATAGAGATGTGAACTAGATTGTTGACTCTAGTAAACTCTTGGGTGTTGGTCACATGGTGATGTGACCTGTCAGTGTTAATCACATGGTGATGTGAACTAGATTATTGACTCTAGTGCAAGTGGGAGACTGTTGGAAATATGCCCTAGAGGCAATAATAAATAGGTTATTATTATATTTCCTTGTTCATGATAATCGTTTATTATCCATGCTAGAATTGTATTGATAGGAAACTCAGATACATGTGTGGATACATAGACAACACCATGTCCCTAGTAAGCCTCTAGGAGACTAGCTCGTTGATCAATAGATGGTTACGGTTTCCTGACCATGGACATTGGATGTCGTTGATAACGGGATCACATCATTAGGAGAATGATGTGATGGACAAGACCCAATCCTAAGCCTAGCACAAGATCGTGTAGTTCGTTTGCTCAGAGCTTTTCTAATGTCAAGTATCACTTCCTTAGACCATGAGATTGTGCAACTCCCGGATACCGTAGGAATGCTTTGGGTGTGCCAAACGTCACAACGTAACTGGGTGGCTATAAAGGTGCACTACGGGTATCTCCGAAAGTGTCTGTTGGGTTGGCACGAATCGAGACTGGGATTTGTCACTCCGTGTAAACGGAGAGGTATCTCTGGGCCCACTCGGTAGGACATCATCATAATGTGCACAATGTGACCAAGGAGTTGATCACGGGATGATGTGAGTTACGGAACGAGTAAAGAGACTTGCCGGTAACGAGATTGAACAAGGTATAGGGATACCGACGATCGAATCTCGGGCAAGTAACATACCGATGGACAAAGGGAATTGCATACGGGATTGATTGAATCCCCGACATCGTGGTTCATCCGATGAGATCATCGTGGAACATGTGGGAGCCAACATGGGTATCCAGATCCCGCTGTTGGTTATTGACCGGAGAACGTCTCGGTCATGTCTGCATGGTTCCCGAACCCGTAGGGTCTACACACTTAAGGTTCGATGACGCTAGGGTTATAGGGAAAGTATGTACGTGGTTACCGAATGTTGTTCGGAGTCCCGGATGAGATCCCGGACGTCACGAGGAGTTCCGGAATGGTCCGGAGGTAAAGATTTATATATGGAAAGTTGTTGTTCGGGTTCCGGGAAAAGTTCGGGTTTTTTCGGTATTGTACCGGGAAGCTTCCAGAAGGTTCCGGAGGATTCCGGAGGGGTCCGGAGGTCCGGAAAATGTTCCACCACGTCCAATACAGCAGCATGGGCTGTAAGGGGGCGCCCTAGCCTTAATGGGCCAGGGGCACCAGCCCCCCCAAGGCCCATGCGCATGGGAGAGGGGAAACCCTAAGGGGGAGGGCCTCCACTTGACTTGGGAGGCACTCCTCCCCCCTTTGGCCGCCCCCCAAGCCCCATCTAGGGCTGGCCGCACCCCTTGAGGGGGGAAACCCTAGATGGGGGCGCAGCCCTCCCCCTCCCCTATATATATTGAGGTTTTGGGGCTGCCATAGACATGAGAACGTCTCCTTTTGGTGCAGCCCTACCCCTCTTCTTCCTCCTCCTCTCCCGCGGTGCTTGGCGAAGCCCTGCGGGATTGCCACGCTCCTCCACCACCACCATGCCGTCGTGTTGCTGCTGGATGGAGTCTTCCCCAACCTCTCCCTCTCTCCTTGCTGGATCAAGGCGTGGGAGACGTCACCGGGCTGCACGTGTGTTGAACGCGGAGGCACCGTTCTTTCGGTGCTTAGATCGGAATCAACCGCGATCTGAATCGCTACGAGTACGACTCCCTCATCCGCGTTCTTGCAACGCTTCCGCATCGCGATCTACAAGGGTATGTAGATTCACTCCCCTTCCCCTCGTTGCTAGATTACTCCATAGATTGATCTTGGTGATGCGTAGAAAATTTTGAATTTCTGCTACGTTCCCCAACAAGACAGCCATGGATCACTCGAAACTGGCTCTAGTTCACCCAGGTTTGCCAGATTAGATACTGATCTTCTCAATTCTCCTTAGACAATTGCTCCGACGCCATTTAACATTTGTACGGTGTTCCTATGACTCAAGATCACATCAATGTACTACAAACAAAAGTGTCACGATTCATAATCCTCGATGGATATCCTAATGAGATCTTTCAAGTGATCACAACAATTTCATTACATTCAAAGTCTTAAGCTGAAGACATTCATTTTTAGGGGTCGACTTTCACTGTAAATATCAAACTCTTGACTTATAGAGCCTGTGTATACTCACAAACATATTAGTCCCTTAACCTATAAGTCTTCAATACACGAAAATCACTAAGGGGCACTATATGCACTTACAGATGTTGATGGAGATTGACCCCCTCTTGATGAGAGGATCATTGGTGATGACGATGGCGATGATTTCCCCATCCGGGAGGTAAATTTCCCCGACATAACGCTCCGCCGGAGCCCTAGATTGGTTCTACCCAAGTTCCGCCTCGAGACGGCGGCGCTTCGTCCCGAAAGCTTCCTTTTGATTTTTTTCCAGGTAAAAACCTTCGTATAGCAAAAGATGGGCACTGGGGCCTGCGAGGTGGGCGGCAAGGTAGGGGGCGCGTCGGGGGGATTAGGGCGCGCTCTCCACCCTTGTGGTTCCCCCTGGTTCTTTCTTCGCCCAATATTTCTTATGTATTCCAAAATAATTCTCCGTAAAGTTTCAGGACTTTTGGAGTTGTGCAGAATAGGTCTCTCGGATTTGCTCCTTTTCCAGTCCATAATTCAAGCTGCCGGCATTCTCCCTCTTTGCGTAAACGTTGTGAAATAAGAGAGAAAAGGCATAAGTAGTGTGCCATAATGTGTAATAACAGCCCATAATGCAATAAATGTCAATATAAGAGCATGATGCAAAATGGACGTATCAACACCCAATACAATGGTAAATTATATAGGTGCACTAGTTCGGCGAAGAGATCGTGATACAGGTGTAATATGGATGGTAGATATAGGTTTTTTGTAATCTGAAAATATAAAAAAAACAAGGTAACTAGTAACAAAACTGAACAGAAATGGTATTGCAATGCTTGAAAACAAGGCCTAGGGTTCATACTTTCACTAGTGCAAGTTCTCTCAACAATGATAACATAATTAAATCATATGGCAATCCTCAACGTGCGACAAAAGTCACTCCAAAGTTCCTATCGCAGAGAACATAAGATGAAATTTCTTCGAACTTTGAAACGAAACCAATCACAGCAGCGATAAATCGTAATATTCTTTCTATCATAAATTGATTGTTTCATCTAAATATTCTACAAAACTTTCACATACTTTTGAACTTTTCATATTATGGGACAAAATGTATCAGTGCCCAATGTTATTCCTGTTATGCAAGTTTTTGTTCACAGAATATCTATATCAAACAAAGTTCCAACACGATAAAATTTACGGAGATTATTTTGAATATAGTTGAATTTGGAAAAATGAATCAAGTGCCGAGACGATGCCCAGGGGCCAAAGGTCGAAGGCCGCCCCATATCACCTCACCTGAAGCTTGCATGGTCCCCATAAGTAGAGTTGATGCCTTCTTCGCGCCAAAAAGATAATATCAATATAAAATCATGTAAAATTTTACCCAATCAGATTGTGATCCGGAATTTAAGAAACGGTGAAGTCCAGAAACACAAGACGCAATTGATACGTCTCCAACGTATCTATAATTTTTATTGTTCCATGCTATTATATTATCCATCTTGGATGTTTATATGCATTTATAAAACATTTCTATATTATTTTTGGGACTAACCTATTAACCCAGAGCTCAGTGCCAGTTTCTGTTTTTTCCCTTGTTTCAGTGTTCGCAGAAAAGGAATATCAAACGGAGTCCAAACGGAATGAAACCTTCGGGAGAGTTATTTTTGGAACGGAAGCAATCCAGAAGACTTGGAGTGTACGTAAGGGAAGCAACGAGGAAGGACGAGGCAGGGGGGGCGCCCACCCCCTGGGCGCGCCCTCCACCCTCGTGGGCCCCTCGTGGCTCCCCTTACCGACTTCTTTCGCCCATATATCTCCATATACCCTAAAACCATCGGGGGAACAGAATAGATCGGGAATTCCGCCGCCGCAAGCCTCTGTAGCCACCAAAAACCAATCGGGACCCTGTTCCGGCACCCCTGCCGGAGGGGAATCCCTCACCGGTGGGCATCTTCATCATCCCGACGCTCTCCATGACGAGGAGGGAGTAGTTCACCCTCGGGGCTGAGGGTATGTACCAGTAGCTATGTGCTTGATCTCTCTCTCTCTCTCTCTCTCTTGTGTTCTTGATATGACATGATCTTGATGTACCGCGAGCTTTGCTATTATAGTTGGATCTTATGATGTTTCTCCCCCTCTACCTTCTTGTAATGGATTGAGTTTTCCCTTTGAAGTTATCTTATCGGATTGAGTCTTTAAGGATTTGAGAACACTTGATGCATGTCTTGCATGTGCTTATCTGTGGTGACAATGGGATATTCACGTGATTCACTTGATGTATGTTTTGGTGATCAACTTGCGGGTTCTGTGACCTTGTGAACTTATGCATGGGGGTTGGCACACGTTTTCGTCTTGACTCTTCGGTAGAAACTTTGGGGAACTCTTTGAAGTTCTTTGTGTTGGTTTGAATAGATGAATCTGAGATTGTGTGATGCATATCGAATAATCAAACCTGCGGATACTTGTGGTGACATTGGAGTATCTAGGTGACATTAGGGTTTTGGTTGATGTGTGTCTTAAGGTGTTATTTTACTATGAACTCTAGGGCTGTTTGTGACACTTATTGGAATAGCCCAATGGATTGATCGGAAAGAATAACTTTGAGGTGGTTTCGTACCCTACAATAATCTCTTCGTTTGTTCTCCGCTATTAGTGACTTTGGAGTGACTCTTTGTTGCACATTGAGGGATTGTTATATGATCTAATTATGTTATCATTGTTGAGAGAACTTGCACTAGTGAAAGTATGAACCCTAGGCCTTGTTTCCAAGAATTGTAATACCGTTTTCGCTCACTTTTGTTACTTGCTATGTTGCTGTTTTTATATTTTCAGATTACAAAAACATATATCTACCATCCATATTGCACTTGTATCACCATCTCTTTGCCGAACTAGTGCACCTATACAATTTACCATTGTATTGGGTGTGTTGGGGACACAAGAGACTCTTTGTTATTTGGTTGCAGGGTTGTTTGAGAGAGACCATCTTCATCCTATGCCTCCCACGGATTGATAAACCTTAGCTCATCCACTTGAGGGAAATTTGCTACTGTCCTACAAACCTCTGCACTTGGAGGCCCAACAACGTCTACAAGGATAAAGTTGTGTAGTAGACATCAAACTCTTTTCTGGCGCCGTTGCCGGGGAGGTGAGTACTTGAAGGTATATCTTTAGATCTTGCAATCGAATCTTTTAGTTTCTTGTTTTATCACTAGTTTAGTCTATAAAATAAAACTACAAAAAATGGAATTGAGGTTGCCTCATATGCTTCGTCTTTATCATGTCTTTTGTGAAAATGATGGAAAGGAAAATTGTGCTCAATTGTTAGAAGAAGAAGTCTATAAAATCTTTGGCACTAAATATTTGAATGATGAGCATGATTGAAATGTTGTTAGTATGAATTCTTTGAATATCCATGATGCTAATGATATGCAAAGCCACAAGCTTGGGGATGCTATGTTTGATGAATATGATATTTTTAGTCCACCAAGTTTTGATGAGCAAATTTATTTTGATGATAGCATGCCTCCAATTTATGATGATTATATTGATGAAAGTGGGTTTGGAAGAGTGTCAACTTTAGTAAGTAATGATCCCACTATTTTGGAGGGTGTTGAATCTTATTGTGACAATTATAAAAGTGGATTTGGAGAGGTCATGACTTTATTTAGTGGTGATTCCACTACTTCGGAAGAGGTTCCAATTGATTATGAGAACAAAGTTTCTATATATGATGATTATTGTGATGACATGTATGCTATAAAGAAGAATGATAACCATGAAACATGTCATCTTGATTTTAATTTTCAATTGGATTATGCCTCACATGATAGTTATTTTGTTGAGTTTGCTCCCACCACTATTGATGAGAAGAAATTTGTTTATGTGGAGAGTTGTAAGATTTATATGCTTGTAGATCATGAAAATAATGCTTTATGTGATGGTTATATTGTTGAATTCATTCATGATGCTACTGAAAATTATTATGAGGGAGGAATATATGCTTGTAGGAGTTGCAATAATATCAAGTTTCCTCTCTATGTGTTGAAAATCTTGAAGTTATGCTTGTTTTGTCTTCCTATGCTAGTTGATTCTTGTTCCCATAAGTTGTTTGCTCACAAAATCCCTATGCATAGGAAATGGGTTAGACTTAAATGTGCTAGTCATATGCTTCATGATGCTCCTGTTATGTTTCAGTACTTATCTTTTATGTGAGCATCATTGAAATCATCATGCCTAGCTAGAAAGGCATTAAAGAAAAGTGCTTGTTGGGAGACAACCTCATATTTATCCCTACTGTTTTTGTGTGTTCACATGATTATGCTATTGTATTAATCATGTTTTATAGCTTTTGTTTCAATAAAGTGCCAAGTAAATCCTTTGGGATAGTGTGCAAGATAGTTGACTTGATTTTGTGCAAAAACAGAAACTTTTGCGCTCAGTACAGGAAATTTGAAAATTCACCAGAATGTTCTTTTTGATCTGATGTTTTACACAATATTGATATTCAAAATTTCTAGATTGTCCTAATTTTTCAGAAATTTTTTGGAGATACAGAAGTATGGAAAGTTTCTAGATTACTACAGACTGTTCTGTTTTTGACAGATTCTGTTTTCTATGTGTTGTTTGCTTATTTTGATGAATCTATGAGTAGTATCGGAGGGTATGAACCATGGAGAAGTTGTAATACATTAGATATAACACCAATATGAATTTATAATGAGTTCATAACAGTACCTAAGTGGTGATTTTATTTTCTTATACTAACGGAGCTTACGAGTTTTCTGTTAAGTTCTGCGTTGTGAAGTTTTCAAGTTTTGTGTAAAGATTTGATGGACTATTGAATAAGGAGTGGAAAGAGCCTAAGCTTGGGGATGCCCAAGGCACCCCAAGGTAATATTCAAGGACAACCAAGAGCCTAAGCTTGGGGATGCCCCGGATGGCATCCCCTCTTTCGTCTTCGTTCATCGGTAACTTTACTTGGAGCTATATTTTTATTCACCACATGATACATGTTTTGCTTGGAGTGTCATTTTCTCTTGTTTCTATTTTCTTGCTGTTATTCAGATACATGCTTTATATCTTTTAGTTCAATAAAAAAAGTCAAGTATAGCCTTTACCATGCTTATTTTACAAGTCTATACATTACTGTTTCGAAAACAGAAAGTTTGCTATTATGTTTTGAATATTGGTGAATAGTCAGAACATGATAAAATATTGAAATTTTGACACAGTGAGTAACAACAAATTTTCTACAGTTTAGTAATTTTTCAGAATTTTTGGAGTTAGGTAAGTATGATTTCTCTTGCATTCTTTATAGACTGTTCTGTTTGGAAAGATTGTTGTTAGTTAGCATTGTTTGCATATGTTTGCCTGTTTAATTATTCAATTTAAGGATAGGAGTATTAAATATGCAGATGCATTTAGTAGGCAATATCAAATAATAAATTTTAGTGATTTGCTACAGTAGAGAATGATAAGGTTATTGCGTTGAATTATACTAACTTATCTCACGAGTTCTTGTTGAGTTTTGTGTGTATGAACTTTTTGAGATTTAGGAAAACCATGATATAAAAAGAATTAAGGAGACAGAATAGCTCAAGCTTGGACATCCCTTATTAATATTTCAAGAAGTCTCAAGCATCTAAGCTTGGGGATGCCCCGGTTGGCATCCCACCTTTCTTCTTCAACAAATATCAGTCAATTTTGGTTGAGCCTAAGTTTTTGCTTCTTCACATGAGATGCGCTATCCTTGCAATGTAATTTTATTTTGTTTTGCTTGCTGTTTGAATAAAATACCAAGATCTTAAATTATTAAATGTTAGAGAGTCTTCACATAGTTACATAGTTATTCGACTACTCATTGATATTCACTTATATCTTTGGGAGTAGTTTGTCATTTGCTCTAGTGCTTCACTTATATCTTTTTAGAGCACGGCGGTGGTTTTATTTTGAAGAAATTGATGAACTCTCATGCTTCACTTATATTATTTTGAGAGTCTCTAAGCAGCATGGTAATTTGCTTTGGTTATAAATTTAGTCATAATATGATAGGCATCCAAGAGGGATACAATGAAAACTTTCATATAAAGTGCACTGAATACTATGAGAAGTTTGATTCCTTATGATTGTTTTGAGATATGAAGATGGTGATATTAGAGTAATGCTAGTGAGCAGTTGTGAATTTGAAAGATGCTTGTGTTAAAATTTGTGATTCCCGTAGCATGCACGTATGGTGAACCGTTATGTGATGAAGTCGGAGCATGATTTATTTTTTGATTGTCTTCCTTATGAGTGGCGGTCGGGGACGAGCGATGGTCTTTTCCTACCAATCTATCCCCCTAGGAGCATGCGTGTAGTACTTCACTTCGACAACTAATAGATTTTTGCAATAAGTATGTGAGTTCTTTATGACTAATGTTGAGTCCATGGATTATATGCACTCTCACCCTTCCACCATTGCTAGCCTCTCTAGTACCGCGCAACTTTCGCTGGTACCATACACCCACCATATACGTTCCTCAAAACATCCACCATACCTATTATGGCATTTCCACAGCCATTCTGAGATATATTGCCGTGCAACTTTCCACCGTTCCGTTTATTATGACACGCTTCATCATTGTCATATAGCTTTGCATGATCATGTAGTTGACATCGTATTTGTGGCAAAGCCACGTCTCATAATTCTTTCATACATGTCACTCTTGATTCCTTGCACATCCCGGTACACCGCTGGAGGCATTAATATAGTCATATTTTTTCTAAGTACCAAGTTGTAATTCTTGAGTTGTGAGTAAATAAAAGTGTGATGATCTTCATTATTAGAGCATTGTCCCAGTGACGAAAGGATGATGGAGACTATGATTCCCCCACAAGTCGGCATGAGACTCCAGACGAAAAATAAAAATATAAAAAAGAAAAGAGGCCAAAAAAGAGAAGGCCAAAAAAATGAAAAAGAAAAAAAGAAAAAGAGAGAAGGGGCAATGCTACTATCCTTTACCACACTTGTGCTTCAAAGTAGCACCATGATCTTCATGATAGAGAGTCTCTTATGTTGTCACTTTCATAAACTAGTGGGAAATTTTCATTATAGAACTTGGCTTGTATGATGGGCTTCCTCAAATTGCCCTAGGTCTTCGTGAGCAAGCGAGTTGGATGCACACCCACTTAGTTTCTTTTTCAGCTTTCATAAACTCATAGCTCTAGTGCATCCATTTAATGGCAATCCCTACTCACTCACATTGATATCTATTCATGGGCATCTCCATAGCCCGTTGATACGCCTAGCTGATGTGAGACTATCTCCTTCTTTTTGTATTCTCCATAACCACCATATTCTATTCCACCTATAGTGCTATGTCCATGGCTCACCCTCATGTATTGCGTGAAATTTGAAAAATCTTGAGAACATCAAAAGTATGAAACAATTGATTGGCTTGTCATAAAGGTTGTGCATGATTTGAATATTTTGTGTGATGAAGATGGAGCAAAGCCAGACTATATGATTTTGTAGGGATAACTTTCTTTGGCCATGTTATTTTGAGAAGACATGATTGCTTTATTAGTATGCTTGAAGTATTATCGTTTTTATGTCAATATTAAACTTTTCTTTTGAATCTTATGGATCTGAATATTCTTGCCACAATAGAGAAAATTACATGGATAAATATGTTAGGTAGAATTCCACATCAAAAATTCTATTTTTATCATTTACCTACTCGAGGACAAGCAAGAATTAAGCTTGGGGATGCTTGATATGTCTCCAACGTATCTATAATTTTTGATTGTTCCATGCTATTATATTATCCATCTTGGATGTTTTACGTGCATTTATATGCTATTTTATATGATTTTTGGGACTAACCTATTAACCTAGAGCCCAGTGCCAGTTTCTGTTTTTTTCTTTGTTTTTGAGTTTCGCATAAATGGAATATCAACCGGAGTCCAATTGACCTAAAAATTTACAGAGATTATTTTTGGACCAGAAGAAGCCCACGGAGCATCGGAGATGGACCAGAAGAGTCCCGAGGCCACCACGAGGCTGGAGGGCGCGCCCTACCCCCCGGGCGCACCCCCTACCTCGTGGCTGCCTCATGGACCCCCTGACTTGTTCCTGACGCCAACACCTCTTATATATCCCCAAACTTCCAGAACAGAACCAAGATCGGGAGTTCCGCCGCTGCAAGCCTCTGTAGCCACAAAAAACCAATCAGGACCCTGTTCCGGCACCCTGCCGGAGGGGGGAATCATCATTGGTGTCCATCTTCATCATCCTGGCGCTCTCCATGATCAGGAGGGAGTAGTTCATAATCGGGGCTGAGGGTATGTACCAGTAGCTATGTGTTTGATATCTCTCTCTCGTGTTCTTGATATGACACGATCTTGATGTACCGCGAGATTTGCTATTATAGTTGGATCTTATGATGTTTCTCCCCCTCTACCTTCTTGTAATGGATTGAGTTTTCCCTTTGAAGTTATCTTATTGGATTGAGTCTTTAAGGATTTGAGAACACTTGATGTATGTCTTGCATCTGCTTATCTGTGGTGACAATGGGATATTCACGTGATTCACTTGATGTATGTTTTAGTGATCAACTTGCGGGTTCTGTGACCTTGTGAACTTATGCATAGGGGTTGGCACACGTTTTCGTCTTAACTCTCCGGTAGAAACTTTGGGGCACTCTTTGAAGTTCTTAGTGTTGGTTTGAATAGATGAATCTGAGATTGTGTGATGCATATCGTATAGTCAAACCCGCAGATACTTGTGGTGACATTGGAGTATCTAGGTGACATTAGGGTTTTCGTTGATGTGTGTCTGAAGGTGTTATTTTACTACGAACTCTAGGACTGTTTGTGACACTTATAGGAATAGCCCAATGGATTGATCGGAAAGATTAACTTTGAGGTGCTTTCGTACCCTACAATAATCTCTTCGTTTGTTCTCCGCTATTAGTGACTTTGGAGTGACTCTTTGTTGCACGTTGAGGGATTGTTGAGAGAACTTGCAGTAGTGAAAGAATGAACCCTAGGCCTTGTTTCCAAGCATGGTAATACCGTTTTCGCTCACTTCTGTTACTTGCTACCTTGTTGTTTTTATATTTTCAGATTACAAAATCTATATCTACCATCCGTATTGCACTTGTATCACTATCTCTTCACCGAACTAGTGCACTACAAAAAAATCACTTCCGTGATGATACGTGTTTGTCACAGTAGGTCGCGTTTTTTTCATGCATGTACATCCATGACGATTTTATGACAGAATCAAGATAGTGTTCCATGACATTACCAAAATTATCATCACGGAAGTGTCCACTTCCATGACAATAAATCGCGCGTCACAGAAGTGCTTTCGTCAAGGGTGACCGACACATGGCATCCACCGTAACAGGACGCCGTTAAGCTATCAGGTCCGATTTTGGATCCGATAACACTTAAGAGCCCGGACCGATGGGAAATTTCCATGTGTAAAATTCTGATTAGCCGGAGGAAACACGTGTGAGCTCGTCAGTGGGCCAGATAAGAGCCTATGATATGTCGACACGTGCGACGGCCCACCACTGGCCCATTTAGCTTACAAAGGCCAGCCCATTTGACCTGGTCAAAAGTTAGCGGGATGGCCCATGAAATGCCTGTTAACGGTCTCTTTGCAAATAGCCCATTTTACGGCCCGGTAACTCATGGCCCGTTAGGGCCTAACGAAAATCGACCCAACAACGTCATGTGGGTCGTCGAATATAACACCAGCCTGTTTCACTTTTGGCCCATGTATGGCCCATGACGTCTTTCGGCCCATATGAGGCCTTCGTATCTTTAGGCCCTTTAGAGGCACATGGTGACTCTAGCCCATAATGAACAGTAAATTTTCTTTGTACCCGTTAACGCCCCATGATTCATATGGGCTGTTTCCTGCCCGTGTTAGCATTCGGCCTACTGACGGCCCATACGTTCTTGGGCTCCTTTCCGGCCCTCGATTACTTTTGGCCCGTTACTGGCGTGTTCCCCTAATGGGCCAAATTCGTCCTGTGGCAAGAGTCGGCCCGTTTCTTGCATGCTAACCTGTTGCGCCGTTTCCAGCCCGTCCTATATTCTGGCCCATTAACCACCCGTTATGCCTGTGATAGAATTAAGGCTTTGCTATCCTCCGGCCTATTAACGGCCCGTTACCGTGCTGGGCTGATACCAATTACGCCAGTTTATGGCCCATGTAGACCCATTTATCGAGGGACTGAGGCCCACCGATTCTACAGCCCTATTGGAGGCCCATTTATCGACGGCCCGTAGGAGACCCATAGATCCTATGGCCCGTAGGAGGGTCAAGGTTACCACGGTCCGTATATGGCCCATGCTTGTTGCAGCCACTAGCAAACTAGGGAAAAAGAAGACTAGGAAATAAATAAGCCCGAAACTAACGCTAGGCTATTAAGGCGATTGCACAGATTACATCCACTTAGCATCAAAGATCGCCACCAGTGCAAATATAGGGAACACCCTACACTATACAAAAATGGCTTGCTGTTTTCTTCAGCCGGTGGCTGCACGTTAAGAACAAATTTTGTATCGCAACAAAACAAATTACAACTATAAAACAAAAGGAAGGTTCGCATAAAAGTTAACAATCTGGCAGATAAATGCACCACCAGAAGTTCAGAAGCTTAGTTCATTTGACCTGACTGTTACGTTTTCATGTTATATTGTCCGATGGAGCACCATAACCTTTGCCTTCATTTCTCCTAGGCTCCTGAACAACATAGCAAATGTCCGATAGTCTGGATTCAAAACCATGCATATCTTGACGACATCGAACAACTTTTGTCCTTGTTTCGCAAAGGGTCTCTATTAGGGAATGGACTTGTGTCTGGAGCGCAGATATAACATTGTTTTGAGCTTGCATATCTTGATCATGAGGCAGTTTGGACGAGATTGCCTTAACAACCAACCCAGTATTACGCAGGAACATGCTTTTGGCACTGTGAGTGGTCAGGTACTGACCCAGTGCAGCAAGAGCTGACATTGTGGTTATAGTTGCCTCGCCACCTTCAGAAGGTGGCGGTTCAACCATTTTTTGCATAGCTTGCTGAAAAGTTGAGTTTTTACATTAGTAGTACCAGAACAGAAGATATTAAGGAGGCAGCAAAACCAAACAAAATAGCTTTGGTCTATATATAGAACTTATTCTAGTGAACCCATGTAAAATATTAGTTGTATTTTAGTGCAAAGTACATAATAAAACCTGGTTCCAAACATATGACCATGTACCATCGCTAATGTATTGTCTATTTATTCACATTGTATTGACAGCTAAGGATAAAGAGACAAAGTTTATAATACGGTAAGCATCGTATGACATCATTCATATCACAAAACAACTGAGAACAGATAAACAGGAAATTGTAACGTTGTGTGGGTGTCGTGGTGGGCGCACGTCAGATGCCAAGGGATGGCTAAAGAGAGGAGGAGGCTCGAGGGCACTAGTGGGCTCCAGAGACGAGGTCGGCATGAGCGAGTGTAGGACGCAAGACATACCCAGGTTCAGGGCTCTCTGGAGAGATAACACCCCTAGTCCTGCCGAGTGTGGTTGATATGCAACAGTACGGAGTTGCTCCCAGAGTTGTATTGAGGAAGAAGGAAGGCAGGCCAAGGCTCGGGCTGCCCCTTCCCCTGGTGTATGGGTGGAGTGTTGCTAGCTGTGGATCTCTCTATCGTATGCTTGCTTAGTTGCCCGTATGCATGAGGGCTCCTGGGGGGGGGTTTATAGGTCAACCCCCAGGGGTACAATGGTAATGTTACAAGGCCGTAGGGCCGGGTTATCAGTGTTTGGGAACCCGGAGCTGGGACCCGCCGGGTGTTAGAGTTCGCTGGGTTCTCCGGGCGCGGGCCCCGCATGACTAGGGGCACTGTTCGTCGTCTTGTCGATCGTCAGGGAGTGACCGGGTTGAGTCAGGTACAATGGCGCTCTGTCAGGTCACCGCTTGCTGGCGTCGGCAGTGACGATGGGTGCACTGTTGCCACGCCGGCCCTGGTCAGCAGGTAGGTGAGGATCACTGTCGCCATGCCCCGGCTGACCGGAGGCATGGGCGGGGCACTGTTGCCTCGGTCATCGGTAGATGGAGACTCGTCCCATCGTACGGCCTGTATGGGACGGGAGCTGCCCGTGGCCGGGTTGAGGAACACGCCAAGGGTGGAGCTGGCTTGTTGGGGAAATCTTGGTGTGCCGGGTTCGGCCGCCTTGAGCTGGTCATTGGGGCCGAGTTGAGGAGTACGGTCAGGTTGGAGAGTTAGTGAGGAAGTTAATGATGATGATCATGTAACTTCAGATCAAGTTACTACCAAACCTCATAGGTAAACCAGAGTAAGATCCGCACCAGAGTGGTACGGTAATCCTGTTCTGGAGGTTATGTTACTAGACCATGACGAACCTACGAACTATGAAGAAGCGATGGTGAGCCCAGATTCCGCAAAATGGCTTGAGGCCATGAAATCTGAGATGAGATCCATGTATGAGAACAAAGTGTGGACTTTGGTTGACTTGCCCGATGATCGGCAAGCAATTGAGAATAAATGGATCTTCAAGAGGAAGATGGACGCTGATAGTAGTGTTACTATCTACAAAGCTAGAATTGTCGCAAAAAGGTTTTCGACAAGTTCAAAGTATTGACTACGATGAGAGTTTCTCACTCGTATCTATGCTTAAGTCTGTCCGAATCATGTTAGCAATTGCCACATTTTATGAAATATGGCAAATGGATAAACAAAACTGCATTCCTTAATGGATTTATTAAAGAAGAGTTGTATATGATGCAACCAGGAAGTTTTGTCAATCCTAAAAGTGCTAACAAAATATGCAAGCTCCAGGGATCCATCTATGGACTGGTGCAAGCATCTCGGAGTTGGAATATACGCTTTGATAAGTTGATCAAAGGATATAGTTTTATACAGACTTGCGGTGAAGCCTGTATTTACAAGAAAGTGAGTGGGAGCACTACAGCATTTCTGATAAGTATATGTGAATGACATATTGTTGATCAGAAATAATGTAGAATTATTCTGCAAAGCATAAAGGAGTGTTTGAAAGGAGTTTTTCAAAGAAATACCTTGGTGAAGCTGCTTACATATTGAGCATCAAGATCTATAGAGATAGATGAAGACGCTTGATAAGTTTTTCAATGAGTACATACCTTAACAAGATTTTGAAGTAGTTCAAAATAGAACAGTCAAAGAAAGAGTTCTTGCCTGTGTTACAAGGTGTGAAATTGAGTAAACACTCAAAGCCAGACCACGGCAAAAGATAAAAAGAGAATGAAAGTCATTCCCTATGCCTTGGCCATAGGTTCTATAAAGTATGCCATGCTCTATACCAGATCTATTGTATACCCTACACTGTTTTTGGCAAGGGGGTACAATAGTGATCTAGGAGTAGATCACTGGACAGCGGTCAAAATTATCCTTAGTGGAATAAGGATATGTTTCTCGATTATGGAGGTGACAAAAGGTTCGTCGTAAAGGGTTACGTCGATGCAAGTTTTGACACTAAATCTAGATGACTCTAAGTCCCGATCTAGATACATATTGAAAGTGGGAGCAATTAGCTAGAGTAGCTCCGTGCAGAGCATTGCAGACATAGAAATTTGCAATATACTTACGGATCTGAATGTGACAGACCCGTTGACTAAAATTATCTCACAAGCAAAACATAATCACACCTTAGTACTCTTTGGGTGTTAATCACATAGTGATGTGAACTAGATTATTGACTCTAGTAAACCCTTTGGGTGTTGGTCACATAGAGATGTGAACTATGGGTGTTAATCACATGGTGATGTGAATTATTGATGTTAAATCACATGGCGATGTGAACTAGATTATTGACTCTAGTGCAAGTGGGAGACTGAAGGAAATATGCCCTAGAGGCAATAATAAAGTATTATATATTTCCTTATATCATGATAAATGTTTGTTATTCATGCTAGAATTGTATTAACCAGAAACATAATACATGTGTGAATACATAGACAAACAGAGTGTCACTAGTATGCCTCTACTTGACTATCTCGTTAATCAAAGATGGTTATGTTTCCTAGCCATAGACATGAGTTGTCATTTGATTAACGGGATCACCTCATTAGGAGAATGACGTGATTGACTTGACCCATTCCGTTAGCTTAGCACCCGATCGTTTAGTATGTTGCTATTGCTTTCTTCATGACTTATACATGTTCCTATGACTATGAGATTATGCAACTCCCGTTTACCGGAGGAACACTTTGTGTGCTACCAAACGTCACAACGTAAATGGGTGATTATAAAGGTGCTCTACAGGTGTCTCCAAAGGTACTTGTTGGGTTGGCGTATTTCGAGATTAGGATTTGTCACTCCGATTGTCGGAGAGGTATCTCTGGGCCCACTCGGTAATGCACATCACTATAAGCCTTGCAAGCATTGTGACTAATGAGTTAGTTGCGGGATGATGTATTACGGAATGAGTAAAGAGACTTGCCGGTAACAAGATTGAACTAGGTATCGAGATACCGACGATCGAATCTCGGGCAAGTAACATACCGATGACAAAGGGAACAACGTATGTTGTTATGCGGTCTGACCGATAAAGATCTTCGTAGAATATGTGGGAGCCAAGATGGGCATCCAGGTCCCGCTATTGGTTATTGACCGGAGAGGTATCTCGGTCATGTCTACATAGTTCTCGAACCCGAAGGGTCCGCACGCTTAACGTTACGATGACAGTTTTATTGAGTTTTGATGTACCGAAGGAGTTCGGAGTCCCGGATGAGATCGGGGACATGACGAGGAGTCTCGAAATGGCCGAGACGTAAAGATCGATATATTCGACGACTATATTCGGACTTCGGAAAGGTTCCGAGTGATTCGGGTATTTTTCGGAGTACCGGAGAGTTACGGGAATTCGTATTGGGCCTTAATGGGCCATACGGGAAAGGAGAGGAAGACCCCAAAGGGTGGCCGCACCCCTCCCCATGGGCTAGTCCGAATTGGACTAGGGAGGGGGGGCGCCCCCTTCCTTCTTTCTCCTTCCCCCTTCCCTTCTCCTACTCCCACAAGGAAAGGAGGAGTCCTACTCCCGGTGGGAGTAGGACTCCCCCCTTTGGCGCGCCTCTCCCCTTGGCCGGCTGCCTCCCCCTTGCTCCTTTACATACGGGGGCAGGGGGGCACCCCAGAGACACAACAATTGATCCTTGAGATCTCTTAGCCGTGTGCGGTGCCCCCCTCCACCATATTACACCTCGATAATACCGTTGTGGAGCTTAGGCGAAGCCCTGCGTCGGTGGAACATCATCATCGTCGCCACGCCGTTGTGCTGACGAAACTCTCCCTCAACACTCGGCTGGATCGGAGTTCGAGGGACGTCATCGAGCTGAACGTGTGTACAACTCGGAGGTGCCGTGCGTTCGGTACTTGATCGGTCGGATCGTGAAGACGTACGACTACATCCACCGCGTTGTGATAACGCTTCCACTGTCGGTCTACGAGGGTAAGTGGACAACACTCTCCCCTCTCGTTGCTATGCATCACCATGATCTTGCGTGTGCGTAGGAATTTTTTTGAAATTACTACGTTCCCCAACAGTGGTATCAGAGCCTGGTTTTATGGGTTGATGCTATGCACGAGTAGAACACAAGTGAGTTGTGGGCGATATAAGTCATACTGCTTACCAGCATGTCATACTTTGGTTCAGCGGTATTGTGAGATGAAGCGGCCCGGACCGACATTACGCGTACGCTTACGCGAGACTGGTTTCACCGTTGCGAGCACTCGTTGCTTAAAGGTGACCGGCGGGTGTCTGTCTCTCTCACTTTAGTTGAACCGAGTGTGGCTACGCCCGGTCCTTGCGAAGGTTAAAACAGCACCAACTTGACAAACTATCGTTGTGGTTTTGATGCGTAGGTAAGAACGGTTCTTGCTAAGCCCGTAGCAGCCACGTAAAACTTGCAACAACAAAGTAGAGGACGTCTAACTTGTTTTTGCAGGGCATGTTGTGATGTGATATGGTCAAGACATGATGTGATATAATTTGTTGTATGAGCTGATCATGTTTTGTAACCGAGTTATCGGCAACTGGCAGGAGCCATATGGTTGTCGCTTTATTGTATGAGATGCAATCGCCATGTAATAGTTTTACTTTATCACTAAGCGGTAGCGATAGTCGTAAAAGCAATAAGTTGGCAAGATGACAACGATACTACGATGGAGATCAAGGTGTCGCGCCGGTGACGATGGTGATCATGACGGTGCTTCGGAGATGGAGATCACAAGCACAAGATGATGATGGCCATATCATATCACTTATATTGATTGCATGTGATGTTAATCCTTTATGCATCTTATCTTGCTTTGATTGACGGTAGCATTATAAGATGATCTCTCACTAAAATTTCAAGATAAAGTGTTCTCCGTGAGTATGCACCGTTGCGAAAGTTCTTCGTGCTGAGACACCATGTGTTAATCGGCTGTGATAGGCTCTACGTTCAAATACAACGGGTGCAAAACAGTTGCACACGCGGAATACTCAGGTTAAACTTGACGAGCCTAGCATATATACAGATATGGCCTCGGAACACAGAGACCGAAAGGTCGAGCGTGAATCATATAGTAGATATGATCAACACAGTGATGGTCACCATTGAGACTACTCCATCTCACGTGTTAATCGGACATGGTTTAGTTGCTTTGGATCACGCAATCACTTAGATGATTAGAGGGATGTCTATCTAAGTGGGAGTTCTTAAGTAATATGATTAATTGAACTTAAATTTATCATGAACTTAGTACCTGATAGTATCTTGCTTGTCTATGTTGTAGATAAATGGCCCGTGCTGTTGTTCCGTTGAATTTTAATGCGTTCCTTGAGAAAGCTAAGTTGAAAGATGTTAGTAGCAAAGATGCGGATTGGATCCGTGATCTGAGGATTATCCTCATTGCTGCACAGAAAAATTATGTCCTTGATGCACCGCTAGGGGACAGACCTATTGCAGGAGCAGATACAGACGTTATGAACGTTTGGCTAGCTCAATATGATGACTATTTGATAGTTTAGTGCTCCATGCTAAACGGCTTAGAATCGGGACTTCAAAGACGTTTTGAACGTCATGGACCATATGATATGTTCCAGGAGTTGAAGTTAATATTTCAAGAAAATACCCGAGTTGAGAGATATGAAATCTCCAACAAGTTCTATAGCTAAAAGATGGAGGAGAATCGCTCAACTAGTGAGCATGTGCTCAGATTGTCTGGGTACTACAATCGCTTGAATCAAGTGGGAGTTAATCTTCCAGATAAAATAGTGATTGCCAGAATTCTCTAGTCACCATCACCAAGTTAGTAGAACTTCGTGATGAACTATAGTATGCAAGGGATGACGAAAGTAATTCCTGAGCTCTTCATGATGCTGAAATCGACGAAGGTAGAAATCAAGAAAAACATCAAGTGTTGATGGTTGACGAGACCACTAGTTTCAAGAAAAGGGCAAAGGGAAGAAGGGGAACTTCAAAAAGAACGGCAAGCAAGTTGCTACTCAAGTGAAGAAGCCCAAGTCTGTACCTAAGCCTGAGACTAAGTGCTTCTACTGCAAAGGGACTGGTCACTGGAGGCGGAACTGCCCCAAGTATTTGGTGGATAAGAAGGATGGCAAAGTGAACAAAGGTATATTGGATATACATGTTATTGATGTGTACTTACTAGTGTTTATAGCAACCCCTCAGTATTTGATACTGGTTCAGTTGCTAAAGAGTAGTAACTCGAAAACGGGAGTTGCAGAATAAACAGAGACTAGTAAAAGGCGAGGTGACGATGTGTGTTGGAAGTAGTTCCAAGATTGATATCATCGCACACTCCCTATACTTTCGGGATTAGTGTTGAAACTAAATAAGTGTTATTTGGTGTTTGCGTTGAGCATGAATATGATTTGATCATGTTTATTGCAATACGGTTATTCATTTAAGTTAGAGAACAATTGTTGTTCTGTTTACATGAATAAAAACCTTCTATGGTCAAACACACCAACGAAAATGGTTTGTTGGATCTCGATCGTAGTGATACACATATTCATAATAATGAAGCCAAAAGATGCAAAGTTAATAATGATAGTGCAACTTATTTGTGGCACTGCCGTTTAGGTCATATTGGTGTAAAGCGCATGAAGAAACTCCATACTGATGCGATTTTGGAATCACTTGATTATGAATCACTTGATGCTTGCGAACCGTGCCTCATGGGCAAGATGACAAAAACGCCGTTCTCCGGAACTATGGAGAGAGCAACAGATTTGTTCGAAATCATACATACAGATGTATGTGGTCCGATGAATATTGAGGCTCGTAGCAGGTATCATTATTTTCTGACCTTCACAGATGATTTGAGCATATATGGGTATATCTACTTGATGAAACATAAGTCTGAAGCATTTGAAAAGTTCAAAGAGTTTCAGAGTGAAGTAGAAAATCATCGTGACGAGAAAATATGGTTTCTATGATTTGATCACGTAGACAAATACTTGAGTTACGAGGTTTGGTCTTCAATTAAAACAATGTGGAATAGTTTCAAAATTCACGCCACCTGGAACACCACGGTGTAATGGTGTGTCCGAACATCGTAATCGTACTTTATTAGATATGGTGCGATATATGATGTCTCTTACCGATCTACCACTATCGTTTTGGGGTTATGCATTAGAGACAGCTGCATTCACGTTAAATAGGGCACCATCAAAATCCGTTAAGACGACGCCTTATGAACTGTGGTTTAGCAAGAAACCAAAGTTGTCGTATCTTAAAAGTTTGGGGTTGCGATGCTTATGTGAAAAGGTTTCATCCTGATAAGCTCAAATCCAAATCGGAGAAATGTGTCTTCATAGGATACCCAAAGGAGACAGTTGGGTACACCTTCTATCACAGATCCGAAGGCAAGACATTCGTTGCTAAGAATGGATCCTTTCTAGAGAATAAGTTTCTCTCGAAAGAAGTGAGTGGGAGGAAAGTAGAACTTGATGAGGTAATTGTACCTGCTCCCTGATTGGAAAGTAGTTCATCACAGAAATCTGTTCCTGTGACTCCTACACCAATTAGTGAGGAAGTTAATGATGATGATCATGTAACTTCAGATCAAGTTACTACAAACCTCTTAGGTAAACCAGAGTAAGATCCGCACCAGAGTGGTATGGTAATCCTGTTCTGGAGGTTATGTTACTAGACCATGACGAACCAACGAACTATGAAGAAGCGATGGTGAGCCCAGATTCCGCAAAATGGCTTGAGGCCATGAAATCTGAGATGAGATCCATGTATGAGAACAAAGTGTGACTTTGGTTGACTTGCCCGATGATCGGCAAGCAATTGAGAATAAATGGATCTTCAAGAGGAAGACGGACGCTGATAGTAGTGCTACTATCTACAAAGCTAGAATTGTCGCAAAAAGGTTTTCGACAAGTTCAAAGTATTGACTACGATGAGAGTTTCTCACTCGTATCTATGCTCAAGTCTGTCCGAATCATGTTAGCAATTGGCGCATTTTATGAAATATGGCAAATGGATAAACAAAACTGCATTCCTTAATGCATTTATTAAAGAGGAGTTGTATATGATGCAACCAGGAAGTTTTGTCAATCCTAAAAGTGCTAACAAAATATGCAAGCTCCACGGATCCATCTATGGACTGGTGCAAGCATCTCGGAGTTGGAATATACGCTTTGATAAGTTGATCAAAGGATATAGTTTTATACAGACTTGCGGTGAAGCCTGTATTTATTAGAAAGTGAGTGGGAGCACTACAACATTTCTGATAAGTATATGTGAATGACATATTGTTGATCAGAAATAATGTAGAATTATTCTGCAAAGCATAAAGGAGTGTTTGAAAGGAGTTTTTCAAAGAAATACCTTGGTGAAGCTGCTTACATATTGAGCATCAAGATCTATAGAGATAGATGAAGACGCTTGATAAGTTTTTCAATGAGTACATACCTTAACAAGATTTTGAAGTAGTTCAAAATAGAACAGTCAAAAAAGAGTTCTTGCCTGTGTTACAAGGTGTGAAATTGAGTAAAGACTCAAAGCCAGACCACGACAAAAGATAAAAAGAGAATGAAAGTCATTCCCTATGCCTTGGCCATAGGTTCTATAAAGTATGCCATGCTGTATACCAGATCTATTGTATACCCTACACCGTTTTTGGCAAGGGAGTACAATAGTGATCTAGGAGTAGATCACTGGACAGCGGTCAAAATTATCCTTAGTGGAATAAGGATATGTTTTTCGATTATGGAGGTGACAAAAGGTTCGTCGTAAAGGGTTACGTAGATGCAAGTTTTGACACTAAATCTAGATGACTCTAAGTCCCAGTCTAGATACATATTGAAAGTGGGAGCAATTAGCTAGAGTAGCTCCGTGCAGAGCATTGCAGACATAGAAATTTGCAATATACTTACGGATCTGAATGTGACAGACCCGTTGACTAAAATTATCTAACAAGCAAAACATAATCACACCTTAGTACTCTTTGGGTGTTAATCACATAGCGATGTGAACTAGATTATTGACTCTAGTAAACCCTTTGGGTGTTGGTCACATAGAGATGTGAACTATGGGTGTTAATCACATGGTGATGTGAATTATTGATGTTAAATCACATGGCGATGTCAACTAGATTATTGACTCTAGTGCAAGTGGGAGACTGAAGGAAATATGCCCTAGAGGCAATAATAAAGTATTATATATTTCCTTATATCATGATAAATGTTTGTTATTCATGCTAGAATTGTATTAACCAGAAACATAATACATGTGTGAATACATAGACAAACAGAGTGTCACTAGTATGCCTCTACTTGACGAACTCGTTAATCAAAGATGGTTATGTTTCCTAGCCATAGACATGAGTTGTCATTTGATTAACGGGATCACCTCATTAGGAGAATGACGTGATTGACTTGACCCATTCCGTTAGCTTAGCACCCGATCGTTTAGTATGTTGCTATTGCTTTCTTCATGACTTATACATGTTCCTATGACTATGAGATTATGCAACTCCCGTTTACCGGAGGAACACTTTGTGTGCTACCAAACGTCACAACGTAAATGGGTGATTATAAGGGTGCTCTACAGGTGTCTCCAAAGGTACTTGTTGGGTTGGCGTATTTCGAGATTAGGATTTGTCACTCCGATTGTCGGAGAGGTATCTCTGGGCCCACTCGGTAATGCACATCACTATAAGCCTTGCAAGCATTGTGACTAATGAGTTAGTTGCGGGATGATGTATTTCGGAACGAGTAAAGAGACTTGCCGGTAACGAGATTGAACTAGGTATCGAGATACCAACGATCGAATCTCGGGCAAGTAACATACCGATGACAAAGGGAACAACGTATGTTGTTATGCGGTCTGACCGATAAAGATCTTCGTAGAATATGTGGGAGCCAATATGGGCATCCAGGTCCCGCTATTGGTTATTGACCGGAGAGGTGTCTCGGTCATGTCTACATAGTTCTCGAACCCGAAGGGTCCGCACGCTTAACGTTACGATGACAGTTTTATTGAGTTTTGATGTACCGAAGGAGTTCGGAGTCCCGGATGAGATCGGGGACATGACGAGGAGTCTCGAAATGACCGAGACGTAAAGATCGATATATTCGACGACTATATTCGGACTTCGGAAAGGTTCCGAGTGATTCGGGTATTTTTCGGAGTACCGGAGAGTTACGGGAATTCGTATTGGGCCTTAATGGGCCATACGGGAAAGGAGAGGAAGACCCCAAAGGGTGGCCGCACCCCTCCCCATGGGCTAGTCCGAATTGGACTAGGGAGGGGGGTGCCCCCTTCCTTCTTTCTCCTTCTCCCTTCCCTTCTCCTACTCCCACAAGGAAAGGAGGAGTCCTACTTCCGGTGGGAGTAGGACTCCCCCCTTTGGCGCGCCTCTCCCCTTGGCCGGCTGCCTCCCCCTTGCTCCTTTATATACGGGGGCAGGGGGCACCCCAGAGACACAACAATTGATCCTGGAGATCTCTTAGCCGTGTGCGGGGCCCCCTCCACCATATTACACCTCGATAATACCGTTGCGGAGCTTAGGCGAAGCCCTGCGTCGGTGGAACATCATCATCGTCACCATGCCGTCGTGCTGACGAAACTCTCCCTCAATACTCGGCTGCATCGGAGTTTGACGGACGTCATCGAGCTGAATGTGTGTAGAACTCGGAGGTGCCGTGCGTTCGGTACTTGATCGGTCGGATCGTGAAGACGTACGACTACATCAACCGCGTTGTGATAACGCTTCCGCTGTTGGTCTACGAGGGTACGTGGAAAACACTCTCCCCTCTCGTTGCTATGCATCACCATTATCTTGCGTGTGCGTAGGAATTTTTTTGAAATTACTACGTTCCCCAACAATTGCGTCGTCCATAAGTCGGCTGCCCTTCTCCAGGGCATTATTGCGTACGTACGAGCGCACTTATTGCGGGGAAGTGGGAAGGGCGAGCGCAAACGATCCCACTTCCCCATGTTTTGAACCATGGCTTATAAATTGGGGCGAGGGGGGCGGCGGAAATCATCCTCACTCACGCTTCCCTGCCTCTTCATCCTCTCTCTACTTCTCGTGACCGCCGTGTGTTGCGATGCCTGCCGTTTCGAGCAGAGCTTCATCGTCATTCTTCTTCCTTCTTCCTTCTTCATCTTCATCGATGGCACTGTTGACGGGCTCGTGGATGGGCTCAACCGTCACTCTGGACGACATCGCCTATCTCTGCACCACCAGGCGCTTGCCGGGGGAGACGGGGGTCGTCGCGCGCCTGCCGTAGGGCGAGCGGGAGCCGCGGCCCGAGGGCACGGAGCGCGTGGTGTTTTCCAGCACTTCAAGCGCGGGGTTGGCCTTCCCGTAAGTGCCATCTTCCGCGACTTTTTGGAGTTCTTAAGGCTCCAGCCCCATCATCTTGGCGCTGGCGCCATCGTGCAGCTTTCGGGCTTCGTCACCCTCTGTGAGGGGTACCTAGGGGTCGAGCCCTCGATCGATCTCTGGGTGCACTTCTTCTGTTTGAAGCAACAGGGGCCGAGGGCCAAGGAGATGTCCGGCTGCGGGGCCGCCTTCATATTGAAGCAGTTAGGCGCTGACTGCCCCAAGATGTCGCTGGAGGATTCTGCCAAGAAATGGCAGAACTCCTGCTACGTCCGCAATCTCGGCGCATACCGCATCAACTTGCCGCCCTTTGTCAACGCGCCGCCGCGAGCGAAGCAAAACTGGGGTTATTACCCCAAGCACCCGTCAGAGGAGGTGCTCAACCTCTGCCAGCGGGTGTGGGAGATGAAGGAGCGGGAGGGGCTCACCGGCACCGACTTCGTCACCGCCTCCATCGTTCGTTGGGTGCTGCTGCTACAGCGGCGCAACCGCCTCATCGGTCAGATGACCGGCCTCCAGGATTCCAATCGCATGTCGGTCATGCGCCTAGAGGCGGACCAGGTCGTGCGCCAAGCCAATGACATCTCGAAGGCCGAGCTGCGGGACGACTGGGAGTTCGGGAAGCCACCATACAGCCACGCGAACCCGGCGCCCACGGTGAGTCCCTGGTCTTCGTACTTTGCTGCTGCCCATCTTCTTATTCGTCCTGATGCGACACGGGTGGTGCTTCTGAACGCCATCCGGCATCCTTACGCCCGGGCGCCGGCACAGGTGGTGCGGGCTGACTCGGAGGAGCCCGTGGCCCACAGCGGAGGGGAGGAGGCGGCCGTTGGCGTCGACGCAGGGCGCCGTGCGGGTAAGCTTTGTCTTTGGTATTTCTTGAGTTGCCAGGCGCGATGCGGCGCGGGCGATGCTGACGCGAGTCGTTGATGTAGGGGTGCTAGGTGGAGGAGGCGGCAGCGCGGGCGATGCCGGGTCATCGCGGGGGGCGCCGGCGACGAGCCGGCCGCACGGGAAGGACAACGTCGCGTCGCGGGCCCTGGCCGTGAAGCGCGCAGCAAACCCGGCCGGGGGCGTGAAACCGCCCACCAAGAGGAGGCGTGGCGCTCCGCAGGAGAGGCCGGCGAGGCCGGCCATTCTGGTGTTGCCGGGGTGAGTTCCTTTCTTGCTTGCATCCAGTGGTCAAGCGGCTCTGCTTGGTTCTTTTGCATTTACTTAGTCTTGAATTTCAGGTCACCGATCTCACTGGCGCGGGTGGCGGCAGACGCCGCGTCCACTGTCAGGACCGGTTTTTCCGGGATATCAATTTTCTAGAAAATGGCCCTTGTGCTCACCAGCCCCAGGATTACTGTTAGCTGATGAGGCATAACTTGATACAGAAATTCCAAGCAAAGTACAAAATATGTAGTACAAGACCATTGTGGCCTATGAGTACAACACTTGGTTTTCTAGTGGTTGATGGCGGAAGCGGTATGTGGTTCATCTGCGTCTATGGGACTCCATTTCCCGCAGGAATAGCTGACCAGGATAACTCCTATCTTCGCGAGGCTGCTATCATCATTGCGTAGGTTCCGGGGCTGTCATCGCAATGCTTATCTCCGTGAGAGGAATCTGGCCAAGACAACAGCCAGGGACAAGCCAGTGAGTACTTTGGAATGTACTCGCAAACATTATGAACGCGGGTATAATATAACAATGGATAATCATACTCCGAAATATTCTATGATCATAACGTCTGTCACGAATTAAACGAAACCCACGATGCACACATGCAGGTAAAAATATGAATATGCAATACGGGAGTAGGAATAGAATGTACCGATCGAGTGTCCGAAGCGACGCCTCGAAAGGGAAATAAATCATGCCTTAGTCGGGCGTCTGAGCGACACCACATAAAGGGCTTATGAATAAAAGTAAATAACAAGCATGCCACAGTCGGGCGTCTGAGCGACACCACATAAAGGGCTTATAAATAAAAGAAAAAAAAACATGCATGCCACCGTCGGGCGTCTATGCGACACCACATAAAGGGCTTATGAATAAAAGTAAATAACAAGCATGCCACAGTCGGGCGTCTGAGCAACACCACATAAAGGGCTTATAAGAGAATAGTCACAGTGAGTATCCAGGAGGTACCACCGCCCAGTGATACTCAATAATTCAAACAATGTAAATGGTTAGTCCACAATAATAACAATCATAATCCTCATATGTCATAGGTCATAATCAATGCTCTGGTGTAGCCGTTTCTCCATCCGAAAACCGTCACTAGACCCATCTCAGACTGTAGTCCTTACCCATGGACATGGCTATCCAAATAGATTTAACCTCTGCAGAGGGTGTACTCTTTACCCACGAGTAACGGATTTATTTAGTCCATCGGGACTAATTCCGCCTACGGCCTTTTAATTGAAAACACGCCTGACCTGCACACACCAGCTTAACTTACCGGTGTCTGGAATCACCCACGACACCTGTCAAGCAAAACTCTAAGTGGGGAGGCTACAACCTCGACGTAGCATGGGATCAAATTTATATCGCGCGCTCTAAGGGGTGCCTACCGGATGCATCCGGTATCTTCCACCATGGCCTCTCTATACGATGTGTGCTGGAAAGGGGTTGACAACTTACTGAACCGGACCCTACCTGCGGCAGGGACAAGTGGTAGTACGAAACAAGTATGGGGCTTACTGGAACAAGACTCGATCTACGGTCGACTCAGGGGGTTCACGTATTCCCTGTATGATTAGCATAACCAAAATACTTCAACCAACAGACAGAAATACCACTCATCGTACCTCATCATGCCATACCGGACACACTCGTCTCAGCGAGGAACTAGGGACAAGCTCGTGTCTACCCAAGACCACGACTTTCCCGGCTTCCTTCCGGTATGCATGAGAAGCTCACGAGGATGATCACTATCACCAGCATACCCATTTCTAACAGCAAAGAATCTCCATTGTGCACTCATGCGTATGATTTTATCGTCACACAAAATAACGTATGCTCCAAGCCAAGGTGGTGTTGTAACCGTATCCACAACACCCAAAAATATTATGCCAGAGTTCAGAATGCTTGCCTTCAGGTTGTGGAGAGGAAGTGTGCATTCCAAAACTTTTTGAAAGTTTTCTTCTCTCTCCATTTCCTATTTTGAAAAATATTCAAATAACACATATTTCAAAAACAGTACAAAAAGTTGTCCTAAATATTTTTGAAGTAAATCTTAAAATAAACTAGATGAAATTTGAGAGAGGTAGGAAAAGGAATCAACTCATTTGGAGTTTTATTTTAAAAGATATAGCCAGTCAAAGTTAAGTCAAAGTTCTGTTTTTAATAAAACCAGAAAAAGAAAACGTTTCGAGGAAAGTACGTTTTTGAAGCAGAGGAGACGTACTCAGGGGTTTTACGCGTCCACTTAAGCACGTGGGGCGGGGCTGGGTCACTGATAGTGGGTCCAGCGGGCCCACTGGTCAGGTTTGACTAGTCGTTTCTCCCTCCTCTTTCCCTGCCGAGGGAGCTTCGGGTGGTTTGGGGGTTTCGAGCTACGGTGGTCCTTGGTCGAGTTTGAGAGGCTGGGCGCTCCGTGAGGTCGAGGGCAGTGGTGTGGTGGTACTAGATGGACGAGGAAGGCTATGACTGCGACGGATTGAACCGGAGCGTGGCGGCGGCCGAACTGGCCGGAGACGGGGAAGAAAGCTTCCCGACGTCGATTGCTGGGTGTTGGGGGCACTAGGGGATAGAACGAGGTTGCCTGAGTGCTAGGTTGAGCTCGGGGTCCCCTTATATAGGCGCTCGAGGTCGGTCCCGCGGTGGCCGTGGATAAGAACGCCGGCGACCGTCGTTCTGTAGCTGCAGGGCGACGTGGCGGTGACGAGCGCGTGCCGACGAGCTTGTGGATGAGCTCGGGCTGTTCCAGGGGGCAGCTGGCGCGCGCGGGTGGCCTGGGCGGCGCCGACCATGGCAGGAGCCCACTGCCGACGCCGGCGTGCTGCCAAGGAAGCCCTGACGGCGGTGCTGTAGGGCGCCAGGGGTGGCTTGGAGGGTTCTGGCGAGTGGGCGAGGGCAGGGCGTGGCTCTGCAGGCGAGCAAGGGCCAGGGGCGGGACGCGGCGAGGGCGGCAGTGCGACGCGGCGGCTCGGTGCGCGCGCGTGCAAAACGTGCGCTCTGGGCGCGCCCAGAGCGTGCACGCCAACTATTCGGCCAAATGCCAAAGCGTGCCATAGGGCTTGGGTGAGGCTGGCAACTAGCAGACCTAGGTTAGGAGTAGCTAGGATCTTAGTGGACAAGGTTACTGGGTTAGAGGATTAGGTACACAGTGCAAACTAAAAACCATGCCAAATCTGCCCATGCACTCAAGGTGTTCGATAGAATGCTAAGCGCATCTAGGTAACTCTTGGAGTGGCCAAATACTCCAGATCAGGGTCTCCCTAGATGTAGGTGAAGATGGCAAGATCATTTGGCCAAAACCAGAAACTTGCTAGTGCAAGTTTTGCAAAACTTCAGTTTTGGACAGAAAGGAAAAGGTCTCATTGCATGCACTTAAAATCCTCCAATGGGTCCACTCTCCTGGACTTAAGGGTTTTGCCGGGTGGTTTATGAGTAGGAAAAAGCTCAGGGTTATTGGAGCAAGATAATTTAGGGTTGCAGTACAAATCACTAAACTGGACCAGAATGAAAATGAGGTTGATATCACTCAAATTTTTCAAAGAACATCACTGGGTTTTAGCATAAAGTTGAATTATATGCATCTACTGACATCTCCAAACACTTGGAAGAATTTTTAAAGGAATATTTAAATAGGTTGTAGTGCAAAAATACCTACTGGACCAGATTTGAAAAGTTGATGTAGAGCTCAAAATCTCCAATAACCAAAAGATATTTTTGCATAAAAGTGATGTGGAAACATCACATGACATCCCCAAATTTTGGTGAAATTTTAAATGCATTTGTCAAATGGTTGCAGTGCAAAAGAGGCTCCAAATTTATGAAAGATCATTTTAAAAGAATAAAGCTCAGGAAAAGCAATTATGCAATTAAATCCACTGATAAAGAATTGTTTTATAGAGAGAGTATACAAGTCCAATAATACTTTTGGAAAGTTTCCACTTGAGGTAAAAACCCACAATATTAAAGAGAAAAGGGTTCTGAAATCAAAGAGAAATCCAGACAAATGGAAAAGTTTAATTTCCTGGCAAATTTTTAATTAATAAAACAAGGTCAAAATTTTGGGGTGTCACAACACTACCCCCCTTAAGAAAAATCTCGTCCTCGAGATTTGTTAAAAGCTGTTTTGAACAAACATCGCTCTCACCAAAAGAAATCATTCTACTGTGCAATAACAACGTATCTACAGTGAGAGGGCAATAAGTGGTGTAAAACCACACTGTGGTATACTAGCGTTGCGTGGAAAAATCCATGGTTAGGGAAAAACAAGATATTTCTACGTTGGATACAGTAATTTAGAATAAAATCTAAATTACTAAAATACGCTGGTCGTACCCGAGAGCACAGTGCTCTCTCTGGCTGACAGGTGGACCCGGGGCCCACTGTCGGCCTCTTCTTCTACCTCTGGCTCTCTCTTCTCTCTCGCGTGCTCTCCCGCGCTTCCTCCACCGGCGACGCCTAGCGCGTAGGGCATCTAGGCCGTACTGCGGTAGTGCGCGGCGTGCTAGCTGCCGGTGCAGCGTGCACTCACCTCGCGGGCCAGTGCACTGTCGGCACTGCTCGCGGACTCGCCTCCGAACACCGGCGATCGAGCGACGAGTGGCGCTGGTGGACCTCGCCCACCGTACACCGATCTCGAGCTATAAAATGATCGCGGTGCTCCTTTCTTCTTCCTCACACCTGGCCTCGCTTCCACTTCTCCTCCCTTGCTGTTTGCAGGAGCTCGAGAGGAGGCTCTAATGGCGGAGGTTATGCCGGACTGGTACGTGGTCCTGGTGTGTGGAGGTTTGGCGACGTTGCTGGAGTTCTCCGTGCTCCCGTGCGCGATGATCCTGGATGATCGTCGTGATGCTGCCTCTCGAGTGTTAGCTCTTCGCGGTGGCGGCGATCACGAGGATTATGTGCGGCATCGAGTGCTAACTGCTGTCGGTGTGCTGGGGCAACTCGCGCCCGAATGAATACTCACAAATCTCTCTTACTGAGACTGTGGTGTCCTCTGGTGTGATCAGTTAGGTGCAAAATGTGTACGTGGATTTGTAATTAGCGCACGAGGTCGAGTGGTCGTGGTTGTGAGTCTGCTGTTATGGTGCTGCGCGAATAAAAATCTATGTCGTGAAGATATATACGCTGCAGCAACTCAGGGAAAGAAATCTCACTTGAATTTTATCGAGGGTGCAAATTAGTTAAATCAAAATTAACAGCAGTAAAACTGCTCACATAATTGAAACCAAATATTTGATCCGTCGCACAAATTTTGGATACCACGCACAAGTTACAACACATAAATAAATACCGGGATAATAAACACAGCGGTGACGTCTACAATAAAAATGGTAAACGGACAGGGTCCTGAGAAAACCTCTCTGGTACTGGGGCACACTCCTCTTCTATCGGGGGAAGCGGGTTGACCAGTCAATGAACGCGTCTCTCCTGGTCAGGCCTCAGTGGTCTGCCAATAGCGATCCGAGGATTTAAATCAGCGAGGCTCTGGAGATAACCCATTACCCGCTGAGTCAAATGCTCCTGAGCGATAACATACTGGGCAAGGTTGGCCAGTACTGGATCTCTCTCAATTTGTCCATCGGGAAAGATGCTACTTCTCCGGGTGCTGCACGACTCGGAAAATAATAATATCCTCGTTCGCTGGCATAGGGTACCGCGAATCGAAGACGAGCGAGCGCTTCGTACGCAGCAGCTTCTATGGCCATATGCGGAGTCGGCATGGATTTCCCCATGAAGGAAACTTCCGTTGGGTCTTGGTTTGGGTTTGCGGGAGGGATGTGCACCACTGCCCAATATTTCGAGGTGGATGGGGTGATCCTCGATTTGAGCAACTCGTACTGGGGTGGATGGATGGCACTCATGGTACTGCAGGTAAAGTTCCACAATAATTTAACAAAACTACCCGGGGTTGCGTCTAGGGTCCTCAGATAAATACTGGGGGTCGGCATGGCAAAGAAATGGCTGTGCGTGTTGTGCACAAGGTGAGGGGTACTTGGCAAGGTCACGAGGTGGCCTTTTATATAGCATTGGGGCTGGGTTATCTACCGTGGTGAAGGGTAACTAGTTTGGGGTCAGGGTCAATGCCACAGATACACATATCTCATAAATGTGACGCATTGCTGTGGGTGTCGACGGGTGTGGTTTTGGTAGCTGCGCCCGGAATTTAAAAGATGCATCTGCACGCTGAAGTACTTATGCATGGCTACTACTCCAAAAATAGGGGCACACGAGCCGACAGCATTTAATAATGGTGATACAGGTTCACACAATTACAAGGCATGGAAAAACTAAGGCTTGGTACTACTCGAGTGACTTAGTCTACTTCGTTAATGTCTAAGTGGTCTGGCCTTGTGGACGCCGAGGTTTCTCCACGGGTTTCACCGTCGGGATTTGCTGGATGAGGTTGATGGGCTGCAGGGTCGGGGTAGTGGTGATGACCATCGCGGGGGTTGTTGGCCACAATCCCGTTGGAACGTGTTCCCAAAAGGCGATGAAGCGCTTCTGGGGACACCAAGGCATTCTGGTCGATGGCTGGGGCAGACCTCAAGGGCTCGATCGGGTGTCCGACAGCACGACTGGGTTGTCGGCGTCGGGCTCCACTTCTCCTCTCGCCGGGGCTCGGCGAACCAGTTCTCCACGAGCTGCGATCAGATCAAGGGTGATTTGATCGAACAATTGCTCTAGTGCGCTTACATAGCGCACCAGATGCAATAGTGCAGGATCTGTCTCGTGATCTCCGTTGGCAACCTGGGGCGGCCTTCCATACCCGTCATGACTGGGGTAGTAGTAGAACAAGCGACAGTTAACTCTGGGCGACAAGTGCCGGAGTTGAACTATAGCTTCTCGAGCTGCTAGCTGGATGGCTTGTGGCTCAAAGGAGGTTGTCCTCCCAGTGAACCTGTAGGGGCGTTCTGGCGACAGACCCCTACCATAGATGTGTACAGTGGCCCAGAATTGATGGCTCTCACCGCTCATGAGTCCTTGGTACACAACGTATTCTGGGGGCTCTTCTAATGCATAGGCACGGCGGGTGAGGTTTGCAAGCACGGTCACAAAACCTCCAAGGTTGGTGGCTGTGGTCTCATTGTGAACAATGGGGCCAGGCATCGAGGCTTGGTTTGGGAAAGAGGCTGTGCTCTGCTGTGTTGAGGCTAGCGTGCCCTTTTTATAGAAAAAGGGGACGGAGTCTTCCTTCGCACGCTTGCGAAAAGGACTATTTAGGGGCCGATCACTGCGCGTGATCGACAGGCTAGGCTGATAGGTTGGGCACCGACTGCCAAAAGGCGTCGGGTCACTGTGTGGCTATCTTACACGAGAAGCTTGGCCGGGGTTAGGTTAAGGTCGGGTGGGTTGGTTAACCTAGGTTTGTTGACCTGGCTAAGATAGGATTAGCCAATGGTCAGCCTGGCTCTGATACCAAGTCTATTAGGACCGGTTTGTTCGGGATATCAATTTTCCAGAAAATGGCCCTTGTGCTCACCAGCCCCAGGATTACTGTTAGCTGATGAGGCACCAACTTGATATAGAAATTCCAAGCAAAGTACAAAATATGTAGTACAAGACCATTGTGGCCTATGAGTACAACACTTGGTTTTCTAGTGGTTGATGGCGGAAGCGGTATGTGGTTCTACGTCTATGGGACTCCATTTCCCGCAGGAACAGCTGACCAGGATAACTCCTATCTTCGCGAGGCTGCTATCATCATTGCGTAGGTTCCGGGGCTGTCATCGCAATGCTTATCTCCATGCGAGGAATCTGGCCAAGACAACAGCCAGGGACAAGCCAGTGAGTACTTTGGAATGTACTCACAAACATTATGAACGCGGGTATAATATAACAATGGATAATCATACTCCGAAATATTCTATGATCATAACATCTGTCATGAATTAAACGAAACCCACGATGCACACATGCAGGTAAAAATATGAATATGCAATACGGGAGTAGGAATAGAATGTACCGATCGAGTGTCTGAAGCGACGCCTCGAAAGGGAAATAAATCATGCCTCAGTCGCGCGTCTGAGCGACAGCACATAAAGGGCTTATGAATAAAAGTAAATAACAAGCAAGCCACATTCGGGCGTCTGAGCGACACCACATAAAGGGCTTATAAATAAAAGAAAAAAAACATGCATGCCACCGTCGGGCGTCTATGCGACACCACATAAAGGGCTTATGAATAAAAGTAAATAACAAGCATGCCACAGTCAGGCGTCTGAGCGACACCACATAAAGGGCTTATAAGAGAATAGTCACAGTGAGTATCCAGGAGGTAGCGCCGTCCCAGGGATACTCAATAATTCAAACAATGTAAACGGTTAGTCCACAATAATAACAATCATAATCCTCATATGTCATAGGTCATAATCAATGCTCTGGTGTAGCCGTTTCTCCATCCGAAAACCGTCACTAGACCCATCTCAGACTGTAGTCCTTACCCATGGACATGGCTATCCAAATAGATTTAACCTCTGCAGAGGGTGTACTCTTTACCCACGAGTAACGGATTTATTTAGTCCATCGGGACTAATTCCGCCTACGGCCTTTTAATTGAAAACACGCCTGACCTGCACACACCAGCTTAACTTACCGGTGTCTGGAATCACCCACGACACCTGTCAAGCAAAACTCTAAGTGGGGAGGCTACAACCTCGACGTAGCATGGGATCAAATTTATATCACGCGCTCTAAGGGGTGCCCCCCTCTCGGTCCCAACCGGAAACACCCATGCCCCCGGACCAGGTGGCATGCCTACCGGATGCATCCGATATCTTCCACCATGGCCTCTCTGTACGGTGTGTGCTGGAAAGGGGTTGACAACTTACTGAACCGGACCCTACCTGCGGCAGGGACAAGTGGTAGTACGAAACAAGTATGGGGGTTACTGGAACAAGACTCGATCTACGGTCGACTCAGGGGTTCAAGTATTCCCTGTATGCTTAGCATAACCAAAATACTTCAACCAACAGACAGAAATACCACTCATCGTACCTCATCATGCCATACCGGACACACTCGTCTCGACGAGGAACTAGGGACAAGCTCGTGTCTACCCAAGACCACGACTTTCCCGGCTTCCTTCCGGTATGCATGAGAAGCTCACGAGGATGATCACTATCACCAGCATATCCATTTCTAACAGCAAAGAATCTCCATTGTGCACTCATGCGTATGATTTTATCGTCACACAAAATAACGTATGCTCCAAGCCAAGGTGGTGTTGTAACCGTATCCACAACACCCAAAAATATTATGCCAGAGTTCAGAATGCTTGCCTTCAGGTTGTGGAGAGGAAGTGTGCATTCCAAAACTTTTTGAAAGTTTTCTTCTCTCTCCATTTCCTATTTTGAAAAATATTCAAATAACACATATTTCAAAAACAGTACAAAAAGTTGTCCTAAATATTTTTGAAATAAATCTTAAAATAAACTAGATGAAATTTGAGAGAGGTAGGAATAGGAATCAACTCATTTGGAGTTTTATTTTAAAAGATATAGCCAGTCAAAGTTCTGTTTTTAATAAAACTAGAAAAAGAAAACGTTTCGAGGAAAGTACGTTTTTGAAGCAGAGGAGACGTACTCAGGGGTTTTACGCGTCCACTTAAGCACGTGGGGCGGGGCTGGGTCACTGATAGTGGGTCCAGTGGGCCCACTGGTCAGGTTTGACTAGTCGTTTCTCCCTCCTCTTTCCCTGCCGAGGGGGCTTCGGGTGGTTTGGGGGTTTCGAGCTACGGTGGTCCTTGGTCGAGTTTGAGAGGCTGGGCGCTCCGTGAGGTCGAGGGCAGTGGTGTGGTGGTACTAGATGGACGAGGAAGGCTATGACTGCGACGGATTGAACCGGAGCGTGGCGGCGGCCGAACTGGCCGGAGACGGGGAAGAAAGCTTCCCGACGTCGATTGCTGGGTGTTGGGGGCACTAGGGGATAGAACGAGGTTGCCTGAGTGCTAGGTTGAGCTCGGGGTCCCCTTATATAGGCGCTCGAGGTCGGTCCCGCGGTGGTCGTGGATAAGAACGCCGGCGACCGTCGTTCTGTAGCTGCAGGGCGACGTGGCGGTGACGAGCGCGTGCCGACGAGCTTGTGGATGAGCTCGGGCTGTTCCAGGGGGCAGCTGGCGCGCGCGGGTGGCTTGGGCGGCGCCGTCCATGGCAGGAGCCCACTGCCGACGCCGGCGTGCCGCCAAGGGAGCCCTGACGGCGGCGCTGTAGGGCGCCAGGGGTGGCTTGGAGGGTTCTGGCGAGTGGGCGAGGGCAAGGCGTGGCTCTGCAGGCGAGCAAGGGCCAGGGCGGGACGCGGCGAGGGCGGCAGTGCGACACGGCGGCTCGGTGCGCGCGCGTGCAAAATGTGCGCTCTGGGCGCGCCCAGAGCGTGCACGCCAACTGTTCGGCCAAATGCCAAAGCGTGCCATAGGGCTTGGGTGAGGCTGGCAACTAGCAGACCTAGGTTAGGAGTAGCTAGGATCTTAGTGGACAAGGTTACTGGGTTAGAGGATTAGGTACACAGTGCAAACTAAAAACCATGCCAAATCTGCCCATGCACTCAAGGTGTTCGACAGAATGCTAAGCGCATCTAGGTAACTCTTGGAGTGGCCAAAAACTCCAGATCAGGGTCTCCCTAGATGTAGGTGAAGATGGCAAGATCATTTGGCCAAAACCAGAAACTTGCTAGTGCAAGTTTTGCAAAACTTCAGTTTTGGACAGAAAGGAAAAGGTCTCATTGCATGCACTTAAAATCCTCCAATGGGTCCACTCTCCTGGACTTAAGGGTTTTGCCGGGTGGTTTATGAGTAGGAAAAAGCTCAGGGTTATTGGAGCAAGATAATTTAGGGTTGCAGTACAAATCACTAAACTGGACCAGAATGAAAATGAGGTTGATATACTCAAATTTTTCAAAGAACATCACTGGGTTTTAGCATAAAGTTGAATTATATGCATCTACTGACATCTCCAAACACTTGGAAGAATTTTTAAAGGAATATATAAATAGGTTGTAGTGCAAAAATACCTACTGGACCAGATTTGAAAAGTTGATGTAGAGCTCAAAATCTCCAATGACCAAAAGATATTTTTGCATAAAAGTGATGTGGAAACATCACATGACATCCCCAAATTTTGGTGGCAATTTTAAATGCATTTGTCAAATGGTTGCAGTGCAAAAGAGGCTCAAAATTTATGAAAGATCATTTTAAAAGAATAAAGCTCAGGAAAAGCAATTATGCAATTAAATCCACTGATGACGAATTGTTTTATAGAGAGAGTATACAAGTCCAATAATCCTTTTGGAAAATTTCCACTTGAGGTAAAACCCACAATATTAAAGAGAAAAAGGGTTCTGAAATCAAGAGATAAATCCAGACAAATGGAAAAGTTTAATTTCCTGGCAAATTTTTAATTAATAAAACAAGGTCAAAATTTTGGGGTGTCACATCCACCGAGGGCACCGCGTTCCGGAGGAGCCGGTCCGGCATCGTCGGTCGGGACGAGGAGGAGGAGCCTGCAGATCCAGATCTTGGCCTGGACTCGGCCGATACCATAGGCTTGGCCTAGCGGGACTGGAATAGGGCTGAGGCGGAGCTGGAGGCGGCATCGGTCTAGGCCTGGGTCAATGTCGTGGCAGCGTGGGCGCGAGCCGGCGAGGAGTCAGCGTGGCCGGAGATGCCGGCGGGGACGATGGTGGCGGCGACGGTCTTCGAGCTGTCGTCGGTGGGGGAGCGCGGCCAAGGAGGCCATGCGGATGTGATGGACCTCGACCGGGAAGTCGTGGTTGTTGGGGACGACACCCCACCACAGACCGATGTGGTCGAGCGGGCGGGGGCCAATGGAGGTGGCGGCGATGCCGTCTTGATGGAGGCATCGCAGATGGCGCCGCAGGGGGCGCCCCAGGCATCGACGAGCGAGGCGCCACTGGTGGTGGCATCGCAGGCCACCTCGGCTGTCGAGCCGGTGGTGGCACCATAGAGGGCGCCGGAGAAGGCGCTGGAGGAGCCGTCGGACACAGGGGGCGGTCAATGGAGAGCACGCCCTGGCGCTCAGGCCAGGGGGCGCCGGCCCGTCGGGTTGCGGCCAGCACGGGGCGGGACCGGCGAGGTCTTCTTCGGGCCCTAGACCCAGGAGGATGCCGTGATGGATGCCGTCAGCCGACGTCTGCGAGGGCGGACGGACCGGATCTAGGCCTTCGCCCAGGCCGAGGTGGAGCAGACGCGGGAGCTGGAGCGCGCCGTGCTTGTAAGTTCTTTCCTTGTCTTCTGCTTTTTCTTTTCTGTGGCTTCTTCTTTGTGGGGGGGCGCTAGCGCACCCACTAGGTGTAGCCCCCGAGATTCGGGCCAACTACGTAGTAGTTGGGTCGAATCTTAAACTGTTGTCTTGTGCTGACCATTGCTTTCTGCAGCCACTGGATTCCTACCGGGTCAGCGTCTTCAACCGGCTCCTGGACCAGTATCGGCAGCTCAAGGAGCAGCTTGCCGCCAAGGAGGAGGAGCTCCGCGTCACCGCAGGTATTATTCTTGTGTGCTCTTTTTTAGTGGGGGCGTGGTAGCGCACCCACTGGGTGTAGCCCCTGAGATTCAGGCCAACTGCATAGCAGTTGGGTCGAATCTTAAACTGGTCCTTTGTTTCTGAATCTTCTTTTTGCAGCCAAGGTGCTGTCTCGAAAGACCAGGCTGTTTCGGGCTGGCCTTCACTACGACCGGCTTGTTGCCGACGCCGGCCGGCTTGAGGCCAAGGTGGCAAAGGCGAAGGCGGAGGCGACGGGAGCCCGGCAGGCGCTCGATGAAGCCAGCCAGCTGCAGGAGCAGCTCGCGGGCGACAAGAGCAATCTTGAGGCCGAGGTGGAGCGCCTCAAGACGGAAGCCGTGAAGGTTGTGGAGGCGCAACGGGCCCTTGCCGAGGCGGACCAGCAACGCGGCAAGTTGGCCAACGACAAGGGCCAGCTCCAGGCCGAGGTAGAGCGCCTGAAGGGGCTGGTGGCCGCGGCGGAGGAGACCCGTCAAGGGGAGACCCGCTGCCGTGAGGCATCCGAGAAGGCGACCGAGGCCAAGGACGCCGAGTTGAAGGCGGCCCTTGCCAAGGTTGCCGACTTGGAGAAGACGCTCCAGGAGCATGACCGCACCATTGCCCGGGAGCGGCGCGGTACGTTGCTCGAAGCGCAGCACCTGGAAGAGTCCTTCTCTAACAAGTGCTTTTCTTGGGTTCTGCCGGGTTAGGATCCCGGCTTCTTGTCCTTGGTGATTTTTTCTAACTTGCTTTGCTTCCTGGCAGGGGCCTTCCCGGGGACCCGCCAGCTGGTGGAGGAAGCCGACCGCTTTCAGCGCGACCCGCTGGGAGTCGTTGGCTCCGGGACCGACCCACAGGTGGCTTGGAACTGCTCTGAGATCGTGATTGCCGCTGAGGCTCTTCTGCGAGTCTTGGGCGAGCAGATGGGGCGGCTCTTTGAGGCCGGCGCGGCGATGACGGCGGCCCTGTGGCCGGGCTCCGTCGGTGCCGAACAGCTTCATGCGGCTGGCGCAGTGGTTGGAGATGGGACCAGACCGGCTCCACGAGTGGCGCGTTTCACCCGCTCGTGCCGGTGCCGAGATGGCGCGCAGGTTTGCGGTGTCTTGGCATCCGGACCTGTCGCTGGAGGCGTTGATGGGCCAGCGAGCCGGCTCAGAGAATCAGCTGCGGGCGGAGGCCGGACGGATCGCTGCCCGAGCCAGCTACATTGTTGGGTTCGCCTTCCACGACGAGTTCCATCCGGACCAGGCGGAGGATGGCGGAGTCATGCCTGTCGACGACTATGTCCTGCTTCTGCATGACCCGGAGGGTAGCTCCGAGGAGATGGGCGTCTACTGCGATGTGGGTGCCGAGGAGGAAGATATCGGCGCCTCGGCGGACCTGGAGGCCATCGAGGGGGAGCCGTCAGCTGCGCAACCCGGCGCTGGAGATGCCTGAGGCTGCCCTGCTATATCTTAGTAAAAAATTCTATTAGGTAGCAGGTCCACCCACCCACTGGGGGTATTCGGGTGTAATGAACTCTGGGCTTGGGCATGTCCTTAAAATTTGTGATGTGTATATTTCATGGATGCCTGTGCTTTTGCTTTTCGTTTTTTGAGCCATTTTCTTGTGACCTTCCCCTCCTGGACCTCCCCCCGCGAGTCTGGCGGCCGAGGCCCCGATTCGTGACAAAGAGTTCTTTCTTTGAGAGGAGCGTGCGATACTTAGGCTTTCAAAACGTTGAGCGCGAGCGAAACACCCACTGGGCCGGCTGGCGGCAATCTGGCAAAGCCGATTGGTGAGCAGCCGGTCGTGCGACCACTTAAAGTGGCACCGGGTTGGCGATCCGGCGGTCCTTGACTTAGTGTTTGAGGCATGCTGGTGCTTTGGCCCGTTGTGCTTGCCAGCCGATAGCCGAAGCCGGTTTTGTGGCCTAGGGCGAAGTGGGGGACCGCGGCATCCTTAACGCGTCAGGAACCACCAAGGAAGGCGGCGGGTGGCAACCAAGCCGGCCAGCCACCGAGCCCCCGGGTCGAGCGAGTCGGACCGGTGGTCGGGTTTAAGAGGAAAGTGATGCACAAATGTAGGAGACACAATAGCTTGGTCGGAAAAGGGCAGCCCCGAGCGTCGTTCGGGGACTCCATAGTTTTCATGCGATTACAAAAGGCAGTGATACATACGTGCATACAACTAACTATAAAACGGGCGGAGGAGTTCTGCGTTCCACGGCTAGGTTGTTTCTTCGCCGGCAGTGTCTCTCTTGCGCTTGTTTGACTTGAAGGCGTCGATGATGTAGTAGGTGTTACGGTCGCAAAAGGCCTTGCTGACGATGAATGGGCCCTCCCATGGAGGGGAGAGCTTGTGCTGGCCGGCTTGCTCTTGGACGAGTCGGAGGACGAGGTCTCCCTCGCGGAATCCGAGGGGCTTGATCTTCTTGCTGTGGTAGTGCCTCAGGCCTTGCTGGTAGATGGTTGAACGGGTGAGCGCCAGGAGGCGTGCTTCTTCGAGTAGGTCGACGCCGTCCTCGCGGGCTTCCTTGGCTTCGGCTTCAGTGTACATCGCGACACGCGGCGAGTCGAACTCGGCGTCTGTCGGTATGATGGCTTCGGCTCCATAAACAAGGAAGAACATGGTGAACTCGGTCGACTGGTTTGGCATGGTGCGGAGGCTCCAGAGGACGGCCGGCAACTCGTCAAGCCAGCTGCCGGGTGAGCGGATGAGTAGCTCGACGAGCCGCGGCTTGATGCCGGATAGGATGAGGCTGTTGGCCCGCTCGACCTGCCCGTTGGACTGCGGGTGTGCAACGGAAGCCAGGTCAAGGTGGATGCCGGAGACGGAGCAGTATTGCACGAGCGCGCCCTTGGCGAAGTTGGTGCCATTGTCCGTCATGATGCTGTTCGGCATGCCGTAACGCACCGCGATGTCTTTGATGAACCGGACGGTCGTCGGCCCATCCAGCTTCTTGATTGGCCGTGCTTCAATCCACTTGGTGAACTTGTCCACCGCCACCAACAAATGCGTCATGCCGCCTCGGGCGGTATTGAAGGGCCCCACCATGTTGAGTCCCTGGACTGCGAGGGGCCAGGCGATCGGGATGATCTAGAGCGCTGACGCCAGCTGGTGGCTGCGCTTGCTGAAGCGCTGGCATCCCTCGCACTTGAGAATGAGCGACTCGGCGTCTTGGAGGGTCTTAGGCCAGTAGAAACCATGGCGGAAAGCCGTGGCCACCAGGGACCGCGAGGCGGCGTGGTGCCCGCACTCGCCCTGGTGTATGTCGAGGAGGATCTCAATGCCTTGGTCCTGCTCAACGCAGCGTTGGAACACGCCGACGGAGCTGCGTTTGACGAGCTCGTTCTTGATGATGCTATAGACGGATGCCCGGTACTGCACTTGTCGGACTTCTGTCTCATCCATGGGGTGGACCCCGTTTTCCAGGAACTCCGAGATGGGCAGGGCCCAAGATGGGGCACTTACCATGGCGAAGACTGCCACCAGGGCGGGTTCCGGAGCGGCAGCCCCCGAGCCGGGGTGAGCAGCCCCCGCTATGGGGATGGCGGCGGCTGGGTTGAGGATGGCAGCAGCCGGGTCGACGGCTTCAGCCCCCGGGCCGGGTTGAGGTTCGGCCGGGTTGTCCGGAACGTAGATGGACTCGCAGTCCGGAGACGGCCTAACGGATGGCTTGTGTAGGTGCTCGAGGGAGACACCGGGCGGGATGGACTGCCGAGACGAGGCGATCTTGGCGAGCGTGTCGGCCGCCTCATTTTCCGTGCGCAGGACATGGAGGAACTTGCAGCCCGCAAAGAATCTGAAAAGCTTCTGGACGAGGAAGCGGTAGCTTGCCATGTTGGGGTCATGGGCGTTCCACTCGCCGGAGCACTACTGCACCACAAGATCCGAGTCGCTGTAGCACAGGATGCGCCAGATGCCGAGTTCCTTGGCAAGACGGAGGCCATGAACAAGGGCTTCGTACTCGGCGACATTGTTGGAGGCGGTGAAGTGGATCTGGAGTGCGTAGCAAAGCCGGTCACCCTTTGGGGAGGACAGCACAATGCCGACCCCTAGGCTGAGACGCATCTTGGAGCCGTCGAAGTGCATGCGTCAGTGCGTCGAATCTGGCGGTGGCGGCAGGTACTGGGTCTCGGTCCAGTCGACGAGGAAGTCGGCCAGGGCTTGGGACTTGATCATGTTGCGGGGCACGTAGAGGATGGTGTGGCCGGCTAGCTCGAGCGCCCACTTGGCGACCCGGCCAGAAGCGCCCTGGCACCTGATGATCTCACCGACGGGGGCCATGCTGACAACGTGGTCTTGGAAGTACTGCTTCAATTTCTTGGCAGTGAAGTACACGCCGTAACACATCTTCTGGTAGTGCGGGTAGTTCTGCTTGGAGGCGGAGAGCACCTCGCTCAGGTAGTAGACTGGGCGCTGGACGGCATGGACCTTGCCCTTCTCTGGTCGCTCGACCACCATCACCGTGCGGACCGACCGCGAGGTTGCGGCAATATAGAGCAACAGCGGCTCCTTCTCGGCCGGCGCGGCCAGAACTAGGGCGGTGGAGAGCATGCGCTTGAGGTCCTAGAAGGCCTTGTCCGCCTAGTCGTTCCATGCGAACGGCGTCGTCTTCTTCATCAGCTGATACAGGGGCAAGGCTCTCTAGCCCAGTCGGCTGAGAAACCGGCTGACCAAGGCCAAGCAGCCGGTGAACTTCTGGACATCGCGCAGCCGAGCCGGCTTGCGCATGCACTCGATGGCCTTGATCTTCTTCGGGTTTGCCTCAATGCCGCGCTCCGAGACGAGGAAGCCGAGTAGCTTTCCGGCCGGGACGCCGAAAACGCACTTCTCCGGGTTGAGCTTGACTTTGTATTCGCGCAGGTTGGCGAATGTTTCCTTCAGGTCATCGAGGAGCGTGTGGTGCTGCTTGATCTTCACCATGATGTCGTCCACGTAAACGTGGATGTTGCGGCCAAGTTGCGGAAGCAAGCATTTCTGCATGCAACGCTGGAAGGTGGCGCCGGCGTTCTTCAGGCCAAACGACATGGTGATGTAGCAATACGCCCCAAAGGGCATGATGAAGGACGTCTTCAGGGCGTCGGCCGGGTCCAGCTTTATCTGATGATAGCCGGAGTAAGCATCCAGGAAGGACAGGAGCTCACACCCGGCGGTGGAGTCGATGACTTGGTCGATCCGCGGGAGGGTGAACGGATCCTTGGGACAGGCCTTGCTCAGGCTGGTTTAGTTGATACACATGCACCAGGTATTGTTCTTCTTCAGGACGAGGACTGGGTTGGCCAGCCACTCGAGGTGAAACACTTCCATGATGAAGTCGGCCGCCAAAAGCTTGGCGACCTCTTCACCGATGGTTCTTCTCTTCTCTTCGAAGAAACATCGTAGTGGTTGGCGGACAGGCTTGGCATCCTTGCGGACGTGGAGTTTGTGCTCGGCTTACTTCCTTGGGATACCCGACATGTCCTTTGGGGTCCATGCAAAAATATCCCGATTCTCACGAAGGAAGTCGACGAGCTCGCCTTCCTATTTGTTGTCGAGGCGGGCGCCTACGACAATGTACTTGCTGCATCTGGGGTCTTTCGGGTTCAGCTTCACTTTATTGGTCTCCTTGGAGGGCTTGAAGGAGGCCTCGTCAGCCGGCTCCTCGGCCGGGATCGGCACGGTTGATGTCTCGTTGGCCAGGGCGACGATCCAGTCGAGTTGGCGCCGTTCCTTGGCTATGACCAGCGACTCGGCCAGCTTGGCGCCGTCTCGGGCGCACTCGAGGGACTTTGAGGTAGTTGCTGGTGATGGTGATGAGGCCCTTCGGACCCGGCAGCTTCATCTTTAGGTAAGCGTACTGGGGGACCGCCATGAACTTGGCGAGCGCGGGCCGGCCCAGCAGCGCATGGTACGCGCTGGACAGGTCCACCAACTCGAACAAGATCGGCTCGTGTCGGAAGTGGTTGTTGTTGCCGAACAGGACGTCGAGCCAGATCCAGCCGATCGAAGAGCAGGAGAGGCCGGGAACGATGCTGTGGAAGATTTTCCGGGTCGGCTCCAGGTCCTTGGCCTCGAGGCCGAGCTTGGTCATGGTGTCGCGGTAGAGGATGTTGATGCTGCTACCGCCGTTTATGAGGACTCGGGAGAACTTGCACGTGCGTCGACGTCCGACGATGGTGGGGTTGAGGACGAGGGCATAGCCACCCGGGTTCGGCATGACAGCCGGGTGGTCTTCACGGGTCCACGTGACCGGGCGTTCCAACCAGTGCATGTACTCCGGCTTGGCCGGGATGACGGTGTTCACCTCCTGCAGAAGGACGCGCTCACTGCGCTTGTCGTCGCCGAGGCTGGTGAAGACGATGTATGTCCCGTTCTGGGCCAGGTAGACGTCGTCGCGCATCGTGCCACCAGCCGCGGACGGTGGAGGAGGTGGACGCGGCTGCCCCGCTCCCGGAGCCGGGGCCAGAGGAGGTGGGACGTTGCCCCTCATGATGCGCTTGGTGATGGCACACTGCCGAAGCGTGTGTGTGGACGGCTTTGCGCCGCTGTGGTGCTTGAGGGGGCGTCGAGCATCTCCTCAAAGCTCATGGCGGGCTGCCACCCGATTTTGGCGGTCTGCCAGCGCTTGACGGCCGGGTTGGTCGCGGGTGCCTGCTCGGCGGCCGCGATGAGCCGGTTGTCATAGCGCTGGGCCGGCTGGTCGGCCTTGCGCTTGTTGTTCTGTTGGTTGTGCTGCTGCCGGCTGCCTTCGCCGGCCGGCTTCTGAGGGGAAACCGGCTTCGCTTTGCCGGCTTCATCCAACGCCACCTGGATCTTCCTGGCGGAGTCTGCGTTAGTGTACTTATCCGCTGTCACCATGAGTGCGACCATGGTGGCCGACTCGGAGCGTAGGAGCTTGTGCTTGAGGAGGGTGCCATCCCGGCACCCATTGATGAAATACTGGATTGCTTGGACTTCGTGGATGCCCTCGGAGCTGTTCCGGAGCTCGGTCCAGCGTGCGAGGTACTCGCGGCCGGTTTCCACCGGCCCCTGCACGCACATGGCGAGCTAGCTGGGGCGGCCGGGTCGCCGGTAGGTCCCAGTGAAGTTGCGGACGAAAGCCTGCTCGAAATCGACCCACGTGTTGATACTGCCCACCAGCAGGCTGTTCAACCAGGTGCAGGCCGACCCTTGGAGCATGAGCGGTGCATACCGCACAGCGAGTCGGTGGTTGCTGTTGGGGAACGTAGTAATTTCAAAAAAGTTCCTACGCACACGCAAGATCATGGTGATGCATAGCAACGAGAGGGGAGAGTGTTGTCCACGTACCCTCGTAGACCGAAAGCGGAAGCGTTAACACAACGCTGTTGATGTAGTCGTACGTCTTCACGATCCGACCGATCAAGTACCGAATGCACGGCACCTCCGAGTTCAGCACACGTTCAGCTCGATGACGTCCCTCGAACTCCGATCCAGCTAAGTGTTCTACCGACGCAGGGCTTCGCCTAAGCACCGCTACGATATTATCGAGGTGTAATATGGTGGAGGGGGGCACCGCACACGGCTAAGAGATCAATTGATCAATTGTTGTGTCTATGGGGTGCCCCCTGCCCCCGTATATAAACGAGCAAGGGGGGAGGCGGCCGGCCTAGGAGGAGGGCGCGCCAAGGGGCGAGTCCTACTCCCACCGGGAGTAGGACTCCTCCTTTCCTTGTTGGAGTAGGAGAAGGGAAGGGAGAAGGAGAAGGAAGGAAGGGGGCGCCCCCCCTCCCTAGTCCAATTCGGACTAGTCCATGGGGAGGGGTGCGGCCTCCCTTTGGGGTCTTTCTCTCCTTTCCCGTATGGCCCATTAAGGCCCAATACGAATTCCCGTAACTCTCTGGTACTCCGAAAAATACCCGAATCACTCGGAACCTTTCCGAAGTCCGAATATAGTCGTCCAATATATCAATCTTTACGTCTCGGCCATTTCGAGACTCCTCGTCATGTCGCCGATCTCATCCGGGACTCTGAACTCCTTCGGTACATCAAAACATATAAACTCATAATATAACCGTCATCGTAACGTTAAGCGTGCGGACCCTATGGGTTCGAGAACTATGTAGACATGACCGAGACACCTCTCCGGTCAATAACTAATAGCGGAACCTGGATGCTCATATTCGTTCCCACATATTCTACGAAGATCTTTATCGGTCAGAACGCATAACAACATACGTTGTTGCCTTTGTCATCGGTATGTTACTTGCCCGAGATTCGATCATCGGTATCTCGATACCTAGTTCAATTTCGTTACCGGCAAGTCTCTTTACTCGTTCTGTAATACATCATCCCGCAACTAACTCATTAGTCACAATGCTTGCAAGGCTTATAGTGATGTGTATTACTGAGTGGGCCCAGAGATACCTCTCCGACAATCAGAGTGACAAATCCTAATCTCGAAATACGCCAACCCAACAAATACCTTCGGAGACATCTGTAGAGCACCTTTATAATCAGCCAGTTACGTTTGTGATGTTTGCTAGCACACAAAGTGTTCCTCCGGTAAACGGGAGTTGCATAATCTCATAGTCATAGGAACATGTATAAGTCATGAAGAAAGCAATAGCAACATACTAAACGATCGAGTGCTAAGCTAACGGAATGGGTCAAGTCAATCACATCATTCTCCTAATGATGTGATCCCATTAATCAAATGACAACTCATGTCAATGGCTAGGAAACATAACCATCTTTGATCAACAAGCTAGTCAAGTAGAGGCATACTAGTGACACTCTGTTTGTCTATGTATTCACACATGTATCAAGTTTCCGGTTAATATAATTCTAGCATGAATAATAAACATTTATCATGATATAAGGAAATAAATAATAACTTTATTATTGCCTCTAGGGAATATTTCCTTCAGTCTCCCACTTGCACTAGAGTCAATAATCTAGTTCACATCGCCATGTGATTTAACATCAATAGTTCACATCACCATGTGATTAACACCCATAGTTCACATCGCCATGTGACCAACACCCAAAGGGTTTACTAGAGTCAGTAATCTAGTTCACATCGCTCTGTGATTAACACCCAAAGAGTACCAACGTGTGATCATGTTTTGCTTTTGAGATAATTTTATTCAACGGGTCTGTCACATTCAGATCCGTAAGTATTTTGCAAATTTCTATGTCTATAATGCTCTGCAAGGAGCTACTCTAGCTAATTGCTCCCACTTTCAATATGTATCTACACCGAGACATAGAGTCATCTAGATTAGTGTCAAAACTTGCATCGACGTAACCCTTTACGACGAACCTTTTGTCACTTCCATAATCGAGAAACATATCCTTATTCCACTAAGGATAATTTTGACCGCTGTCCAGTGATCTACTCCTAGATCACTATTGTACTCCCTTGCCAAACTCAGTGGTAGGGTATACAATAGATCTGGTACACAGTATGGCATACTTTATAGAACCTATGGCCAAGGCATAGGGAATGACTTTCATTCTCTTTCTATCTTTTGCCGTGGTCGGGCTTTGAGTCTTACTCAATTTCACACCTTGTAACACAGGCAAGAACTCTTGCTTTGACTGTTCTATTTTGAACTACTTCAAAATCTTGTTAAGGTTTGTACTCATTGAAAAAACTTATCAAACGTCTTGATCTATCTCTATAGATCTTGATGCTCAATATGTAAGCAGCTTCACCGAGGTCTTTCTTTGGAAAACTCCTTTCAAACACTCCTTTATGCTTTGCAGAATAATTCTACATTATTTCTGATCAATAATATGTCATTCACATATACTTATCAGAAATGTTGTAGTGCTCCCACTCACTTTCTTGTAAATACAGGCTTCACCGCAAGTCTGTTATATCCTTTGATCAACTTATCAAAGCGTATATTCCAACTCCGAGATGCTTGCACCAGTCCATAGATGGATCGCTGGAGCTTGCATATTTTGTTAGCACCTTCAGGATTGATAAAACCTTCTGGTTGCATCATATACAACTCTTCTTTAATAAATCCATAAAGGAATGCAGTTTTGTTTATCCATTTGCCAGATTTCATAAAATGCGGCAATTGCTGACATGATTCGGACAGACTTAAGCATAGATACGAGTGCGAAACTCTCATCGTAGTCAACACCTTAAACTTGTCGAAAAACTTTTGCGACAATTCTAGCTTTGTAGATAGTAACACTACTATCAGCGTCCGTCTTCCTCTTGAAGATCCATTTAATCTCAATGGCTCGCCGATCATTGGGCAAGTCAATCAAAGTCCATACTTTGTTCTCATACATGGATCCCATCTCAGATTTCATGGCCTCAAGCCATTTTGCGGAATTTGGGCTCACCATTGTTTCTTCATAGTTCGTAGGTTCTTCATGGTATAGTAACATAACCTCCAGAATAGGATTACCGTACCACTCTGGTGCGGATCTTACTCTGGTTGACCTACGAGATTCAGTAATAACTTGATCTGAAGTTTCATGATCATCATCATTAACTTCCTCACTAATTGGTATAGGCGTCACAGAAACTGGTTTCTGCGATGAACTACTTTGCAATAAGGGAGCAGGTACAATTACCTCATCAAGTTCTACTTTCCTCCCACTCACTTCTTTTGAGAGAAACTCCTTCTCTAGAAAGGATCCATTCTTAGCAACGAATGTCTTGCCTTCGGATCTGTGATAGAAGGTGTACCCAACTGTCTCCTTTGGGTATCCTATGAAGACACATTTCTCCGATTTGGGTTTGAGCTTATCAGGATGAACTTTTTCACATGAGCATCGCAACCCCAAACTTTAAGAAACGACAACTTTGGTTTCTTGCCAAATCACAGTTCATAAGATGTCGTCTCAACGGATTTAGATGGTCCCCTATTTAACGTGAATGCAGCTGTCTCTAATGCATAACCCCAAAACGATAGTGGTAGATCGGTAAGAGACATCATATATCGCACCATATCTAATAAAGTACGGTTACGATGTTCGGACACACCATTACACTGTGGTGTTCCAGGTGGCGTGAGTAGTGAAACTATTTCACATTGTTTTAACTGAAGGCCAAACTCGTAACTCAAATACTCTTCTCCACGATCAGATCGTAGAAACTTTCTTTTCTTGTTACGTTGATTTTCCATTTCACTCTGAAATTATATGAACTTTTCAAATGTTTCAGACTTCTGTTTCATTAAGTAGATATACCCATATCTGCTCAAATCATCTGTGAAGGTCAGAAAATAATGATACCTGCTACGAGCCTCAATATTCATCGGACCACATACATCTGTATGTATGATTTCCAACAAATCTGTTGCTCTCTCCATAGTTCCGGAGAACGGCGTTTTAGTCATCTTGCCCATGAGGCACGGTTCGCAAGCATCAAGTGATTCATAATCAAGTGATTCCAAAATCCCATCAGTATGGAGTTTCTTCATGCGCTTTACACCAACATGACCGAAACGGCAGTGCCACATATAAGTTGCACTATCATTATTAACTTTGCATCTTTTGGCTTCATTATTATGAATATGTGTATCACTACGATCGAGATCCAACAAACCATTTTATTGGGTGTATGACCATAGAAGGTTTTATTCATGTAAACAGAACAACAATTACTCTCTAATTTAAATGAATAACCGTATTGCAACAAACATGATCAAATCATATTCATGCTCAACGCAAACACCAAATAACACTTATTTAGTTTCAACACTAATCCCGAAAGTATAGGGAGTGTGCGATGATGATCATATCAATCTTGGAACTACTTCCAATACACATCGTCACCTCACCTTTTACTAGTCTCTGTTTATTCTGCAACTCCCGTTTCGAGTTACTACTCTTAACAACTGAACCAGTATCAAATGCCGAGGGGTTTCTATAAACACTAGTAAAGTACACGTCAATAACATGTATATCCAATATACCTTTGTTCACTTTGCCATCCTTCTTATCCACCAAATACTTGGGGTAGTTACGCTTCTAGTGACCAGTCCCTTTGCAGTAAAAGCACTTAGTCTTAGGCTTAGGACCAGACTTAGGCTTCTTCACTTGAGCAGCAACTTGCTTGTCATTCTTCTTGAAGTTCCCCTTCTTCCCTTTGCCCTTTTCTTGAAACTAGTGGTCTCGTCAACCATCAACACTTGATGTTTTTCTTGATTTCTACCTTCGTCGATTTCAGCATCACGAAGAGCTCGGGAATTACTTTCGTCATCCCTTGCATACTATAGTTCATCACTAAGTTCTACTAACTTGGTGATGGTGACTTGAGAATTCTGTCAATCACTATTTTATCTAGAAGATTAACTCCCACTTGATTCAAGCGATTGTAGTACCCAGACAATCTGAGCACATGCTCACTGCTTGAGCTATTCTCCTCCATCTTTTAGCTATAGAACTTGTTGGAGACTTCATATCTCTCACCTCGGGTATTTGCTTGAAATATTAACTTCAACTCCTGGAACATCTGATATGGTCCATGACGTTCAAAACGTCTTTGAAGTCCCGATTCTAAGCCGTTAAGCATGGTGCACTAAACTATCAAGTAGTCATCATATTGAGCTAGCCAAACGTTCATAACGTCTGCATCTGCTCCTGCAATAGGTCTGTCACCTAGCGGTGCATCAAGCACATAATTTTTTTGTGCAGCAATGAGGATAATCCTCAGATCACGGATCCAATCCGCATCTTTGCTACTAACATCTTTCAACTTAATTTTTCTCTAGGAACATATCAAAAATAAACACAGGGAAGCAACAACGCGAGCTATTGATCTACAACATAATTTGCAAAATATTATCAGGACTAAGTTCATGATAAATTTAAGTTCAATTAATCATATTACTTAAGAACTCCCACTTACATAGACATCCCTCTAATCATCTAAGTGATTACGTGATCCAAATCAACTAAACCATGTCCGATCATCACGTGAGATGGAGTACTTTCAATGGTGAACATCACTATGTTCATCATATCTACTATATGATTCATGCTCGACCTTTCGGTCTCCGTGTTCCGAGGCCATATCTGCATATGCTAGGCTCGTCAAGTTTAACCTGAGTATTCCGCGTGTGCAACTATTTTGCACCCGTTGTATTTGAACGTAGAGCCTATCACACCCGATCATCACGTGGTGTCTCAGCACGAAGAACTTTCGCAACGGTGCATACTCAGGGAGAACACTTTTATCTTGAAATTTTAGTGAGAGATCATCTTATAATGCTACCGTCAATCAAAGCAAGATAAGATGCATAAAAGATAAACATCACATGCAATCAATATAAGTGATATGATATGGCCATCATCATCTTGTGCTTGTGATCTCCATCTCCGAAGCACCGTCATGATCACTATCGTCACCGGCGCGACACCTTGATCTCCATCGTAGCATCGTTGTCGTCTCGCCAACTACTGCTTTTACGACTATCGCTACCGCTTAGTGATAAAGTAAAACAATTACATGGCGATTGCATTGCATACAATAAAGAGACAACCATATGGCTCCTGCCAGTTGCCGATAACTCGGTTACAAAACATGATCATCTCATACAATAAAATATAGCATCATGTCTTGACCATATCACATCACAACATGCCCTGCAAAAACAAGTGAGACGTCCTCTACTTTGTTGTTACAAGTTTTACGTGGCTCCTACGGGCTTAGCAAGAACCGTTCTTACCTACGCATCAAAACCACAACGATAGTTTGTCAAGTTGGTGCTGTTTTAACCTTCGCAAGGACCGGGCGTAGCCACACTCGGTTCAACTAAAGTGATAGAGACAGACACCCGCCAGTCACCTTTAAGCAACGAGTGCTCGCAACGGTGAAACCAGTCTCGCGTAAGCGTACGCGTAATTTCGGTCTGGGCCGCTTCATCTCACAATACCGCCGAACCAACCCACGCTCTTGATGGGACATGACAGCGGGCCGGGCCCGCCACCATCGAGCCTCGGCGCGTGGATGGATCCGCTGCGGCCGAGGCGGGCGGTTGCGATTCCAAGGGGAGTTACGGCACAGTAACTTTGCGAAATAATAGCGGGGTCATGGTGGCGTGGGCGTAGTTAATCCCACGATCCCACACCCCGCCCCCTCTGCTTCGTAGCCCGAGGGCTATAAGTAGGGAGAGGAGGTGGAGTGGCGGAGCACGCGCGCCCTCCCCTCCCATCGCCATTTTCTCCTTCTTCTTTCCCTGCTGCCGCTGCATCTCCGTGCCCACCGAAGCGCCACCGCAGCTTGCCACCGTCAAGCTCCTTCGCCCCAAGCTTCCCGCTCAACCCCGCTCGGGCTCCATGGCACGCGAGAAGGGAGGGGATTGGGATGGCTCGGTGGTGATCGATGACCACCTCGCCTTCCTCCGGGCCACACGTCGACAACCCAGCGCGAGCTTCGTCAAGGTGCGGGTGCCGCCGGTGGAGGAAATCTCGCCGGCGCCGCAAGGAAACGAGTGGGTCGTCTTCCGCTCGCACTTCCTCCGCGGCTTCGGCCTGCCGGCGAGCGGATTCTTCCGCTCCTTCATGGAGTTCTACCACCTCCAGCCGCATCATCTGACGCCCAACACCGTGATGCTGTTGTCCGCCTTCGTCACGGCGTGCGAGGGCTACCTCGGCATCCTCCCCACCATCGAGCTGTGGGGAGCCTTCTTCTACACCAAGCTGGGCACCTCCGCCAAGGAGAAGGCGGCCCAGTGTGGTGCCTTCGTCGCCGTGCACCGGCCGTCGGTGAAGAATGCCTTCCCCGTCATCAAGCTATCACAGTCGGTGAAACTGTGGCAGCAATCATATTTCTATGTGGAGAACGTCGACCCGGCGGTCGACTTAATCAACCTGCCGCCTTATGAAGCCGGCCCTCGAGCCGAACCTCGAGCCAACTGGGGCTACAAGCCAAAGCCCGTGTCGGCCGACAGTGCCGCCACCATCAACCGGCTCCGAGTGCTGAGGAGGCGCAAGGTCTCGTGGCGTCTGACTTGCTGATCGCCTTCGTCGAGCGCCGGGTTCTCCTGCTCCAAGGCCGGCCTCATCTGATCTGTCGGATGAGCGGGCACCGCGACCCGAGCTGGATGTGCACGAGGGACATGCCGACTGCCATGGTAGTCCGGATGGTGAATGAGATCACCGACCTCAAGGTGTCGGAAAAGTCCTGGCGGTTTGGCAAGCGGCCATACTCCCGTGACAACCCGACGCCTGCTGTAAGTTCTTTGCTCTTTCTTTTAGTGCTTGCCTTGGTCTTGATCTTGGTCTTGAGCGGTTGCTCTTTGGGACGTAGATCTACATGTCTCCTACAACGGCCGCCGTCGTGGGGCCGGGTGGAAACTACCAGCCGGACCGAGAGGTAAGCGACGTGGACGACCCCGACTTGGCGGCGGCCGCCTTGGAGGACGACGCTGTAGGCGGCGGTGACCGAGCAGGCGGCTCCGAAGAAGGGGGCGGCATCGAGACTTCGCCCGATGACGACGACGAGGAAGACGAGCCGCGCCCCGCACGGGGCACCGTCAACGCAGGCACGGGCCCCTCCGCTGAGCCGACTGCTCGAGGCGGCAAGCGCAAGCGAAAGCAGGGCGCTGCCTTGTTCGGCAGCGCGCCGAAGAAATCCAAGGACCCTGCCGCTGCGACCAGGCGGAAGGAGGCCGCAGCGAAGGTGGCCAAGTTCCAGAAGCTGCCGAAGGCCCCGCCCATGGTGTCGGCGTAAGTATTTTCCCTTGTGCTTTTCCTTTCTTGCTGATTCGACCTAAACTTCTTTGCTTTATTTTTCTTGGTTCCAGGGCCCCGCTCTCCCTCGAGAAGTCGACTGTCGCCTCTGTCATTAGGTTGGTGGAGACCTCCACCACCACCCGGCGAATCGATCCGGCCGCCGACCTCCAGGAGGCGCAGGAGCGTAACGCGCAGGAGGCGCGCGAGGAGCAGGAAGCCGCCCGCCTGGAGAAGGCGGAGGCTGACAAGACGGAGGCCGCCACGCTGAAGAAGCTGGCGGAGGCAGAGGCCGATGCCGCGGCGAAAGAATGGCTTGCAGAAGCCGCGCGTCGCCAGGAGCCGCTATTCGTCGTCCCCCTGAGCCCCGCGCCGCCTCCGCCAGAGTTCGTGGCGTCGACTGGGGGAGCCGGCGACGAGCACCCGACCATGGAGAGGGAAGGCGGCGATGTCGCCATGCCGGACGTGGTCGTTCCTCCACCACCGCCATCTAGCGGGGCGCGAGATAAGCAGCCGTCTGCCCCGCCGGCGCCACCAGCTGGGAACGAGGTGGTGACGGGCCCAACTCCTGAGGCCCATACACCCGTGCACCGTCGCCTCGTGAAGGCGATCTGAGCACCACGACCGCTGGAAACCGGTGCCGCGAGCTCGTCGATCCCGGACACTGAGGCAACCAGTGCCGCGCCCTCTGGCTGGGTGCGTGGAGGCGGGACGGGAGCCTTGAACCAGGAGGCCCTTGACGTCCAGGCCAAGCTTCGAGCTGAAGCTGACGCTCTCAAGCGGTGCAACAAGGCATTCCTTGATTCGCGAGCGGCCATTTGGGTGTGTTTCTCACTTCTTCATTTTTTGTCCTTTTATTTCTCGGTGGGGGCACGCCAGCGCACCCACTGGGTGTAGTCCCCGAGTTTCGGGCCGGCTGCTATGCAGGCGGCTCGGAACTTTTTAATTTGCAAGCTCCGAGTGCTAACTTCGTCTGATATCCCTATTGCAGGATTATCATAACCTTCGTGCGGCCACCTTCAACTTCAGCGTCCAAGAGCTAGAGAAGCAGACCACCAACTTGTCGGAGAGCCGGACTAAGTTTTCGTTTTGTTTCTCTGCGGGGGCGCGCTGGCGCACCCGCGGGCTATAGTCCCCAAGATTCGGGCCGACTGCTGAGCAGTCCGGCCGGATCTCCCCGGCAACTGCATTTCTTCTTTGTTGATCATCGATAACTCCTTTCTCTGCGGGGGCGCGATAGCGCACCCGCGGGCTGTAGTCCCCAAGATTCCGGCCGACTGCTGAGCAGTCGGGCCGGATCTCCCCGGCAACTACATTTCTTCCTTGTTGACTGTTGGCGTCTTTTTCTTCTTCTTCTTCTTCTTTGTAGAGGCCAATGCAGCCCTGCAGCAGCAGCTGGGCGAAGCCAACACCGTGCTGCGTGCCAAGGAGGCAGAGTGCAGCAAGCTGGCTGAGGAGCGTGACCGGCTGGTCACGCAACTGGCGGAGCAGGAGGAGCTTCTCCAGACGCCCCAAAAGGAGGCGGAGGTGAAAGGGTCCAACCTCCTCGCCGAGTTCGAGACCGAACGCTCCGCCTGGGCCGACAAGGAGGCGCTGCTGACTGCGGGCTTCGGTAGTATTGAAGACATGGTCGATGGTAAGCTTCTTCTTTTTTCTTTCTTTGAGCTGCTGGCCTCTGATCAGGCCGACTGCTAGCTTCTGACTTCTGGTTTCTTTGCTCTCTGCCTGAGCAGACTTCTTCCGAGGCCACTCTGTTGCCGCGAACCAGGCCATTGAGGCTTATTGCGAGGGGCGGAGGGTGGAAGGTGCGCAGATCGATGCCGATGCTCCCCAGACCCTTAGCGAGCAGCTTCTCAGCATTCAGGCCCGCCTTCGGCCGGCTCATCGGATGATGCGTCGTCTTCAATGTGTCGGGGGACAGGCGATCTCCGCCCTCTGGCCAGGCATGCCGGCTCCACGCACCCCCAGCCGGACTATCGACTGGCTGGAGGTGGCGGCCGGCCCTCTGGAGGCTTGGAAGGATTCCTCGTCAAGGGCTGGAGCGCGCCGGGCTCTGGAGTTCGTGAAGGCGTTGTACCCTAGGCTAGATCTAGCCCAGTTGACCATGTTTCGGCAAGAGGCTCAGGAAGAGCTGGTGGCGGTGGAGGGTGATCTTGTCAAACGGGCAGCGGCGATCGCCGACTACACCAACACCATCATCTTCATCCCGAAGCTGGTTGATAATGGTGCCGAGGCGCCACTGGAGTGGTTCGGGCTGAACTCAGAAGATAGCGAGGACTCGGCCGAGGTGATTGACTCCAGCGACGAGGGAGAGGATGAGGAGGACGAGGAAAGCGGAGAAGATGCGCCAGAGGTTGGAGCGGACAGCCAGCCTCAACTTGACCGTGCCTTGAGCAACGAGCCGCACTCGAGCGCGCCAACTCCTGCTGGAGGCAACCAAGCGGAGACCGACCAGCCGTCCGCTCCCCAACCGGCACCACCGACTCCGCCGTCCAGCCGGACCCCTCTGTTGCTCCCTAGGCCGTCGATTTTTATTTTTCCTGCTTATCAGTTCCTGAAAAACTTTGTTAAATTTGCACAATTCCACCCGCGGGCGTATTTCAAACTCTGTAGAATGCTGGCCAATGGGCCTTTTGATATGTAGATATTCTTCGCCACAAATTGTGTTTTTTGCCGAGTTCTAACTTTTCTTGCTTTTCTGCTCCTTGTCTTTTTCCTTTGCCGCCCTCCCTTTGCTGCCCTCTTGCCAGCCAAACAACCGCTCTGCGGACTGCGGCTGAGTCAAGTACTTGGCTGCTTTCGGGAGGGCAAGTACTTAGCCGGCTGGTGTGTTGGCAAGGTAAGTAGAAGCCGGCCGGCCGGCTGCTTAGCAGCCGGTCGAAGAGGCGGGATGCCGGCCTAGACTATGTGCACACTTTGTTTCCTTAGCCATTTTTCGTATGGCCACCGTTTCTGCAACCCCTGCCCACCGGAGAGTCGCTCTGCAAGCTGCGGCTTTTGGCAGGAGAAGGTTTAGGTGCCAACACACTACTTGTCCGACTACAGGAAGCGGCACATAGTAGAAGGCGGCGAGCCTCCGGGCCGACTAGTCGAACCCGGTGCCAGGCACAGTAATGAAATAAGACATTCATAGGCATAATCCTTATCATATAGATAAAAAGAGGGTAGTCCCCGAGCTCTTCTCGGGGGACCCGGAGTCTTCGTACTTAATATAAAAGGTAGCGTGGTACATACTACATTAACTGTAAAATCTTCGGAGGAGGTTTGCATTGCACGGCCTCTCCGTCTCCTTGCCGGAGTCGTCTCTCTTGCGTGCTCTGGGTTTCTGAGCCTCGATCAGGTAGTAGGAATCGTTGCCCAATACTTTGCTGATGATGAAAGGGCCTTCCCAAGGTGCCGAGAGCTTGTGCTGGCCGGCTGTTCGCTGTATCAGCCGGAGCACAAGGGCTCCCTCTTGGAAGGATCTTGGCTTGACCTTCCGATGTAGTATCGGCATAGACTCATCTGGTAGATGGCAGACCGGCTGAGCGCCAACAGCCGGTTCTCTTCCAGCAGATCAAAGCCGTCTTCTCGAGCTTCTTTGGCCTCCTCTTTGGTGTACATGGTGACTCGAGGGGAGTCAAATTCTGTGTCCGTCGGGATGACGACTTCAGCACCGTAGACGAGGAAGAAAGGCGTGAAGCCGGTTGACTTGTTCGAAGTTGTGTGCAGGCTCTAGAGGACGGCCGGCAGCTCATCGAGCCAGCAACCGGCCGAACGCTCTAGAGGCTCGACCAGTCAGGGCTTGATGCCGGACGAAATGAGGCCGTTTGCTCGCTCCACTTGGCCGTTTGACTGCGAATGGGCAACGGACGCTAAGTCCAGTCGGATGCCCTATGTCGCGGAGATACGAGCCAAAGCTCCTTTGGCAAAGTTTGTGCCGTTGTCGGTGATGATGCTGTGTGGTATGCCATACCGAATGGTGATGTCTGCGATGAAAGTCACAGCAGTCGGCCCATTCAACTTCTTGATTGGCTTTGCTTCTATCCACTAGGTGAACTTGTCCGCGGCGACAAGCAAATGAGTCATGCCGCCGCGGGCCGTCTTGAATGGCCCCACCATGTCCAGCCCCCAGACAGCAAAGGTCTAGGCAATGCGAATGGTCTTGACTGCAGAAGCCGGCAGATGTGGCTTGGAACGGAACTTCTGGCACCCTTTGCATTTCTGGACCAAGTCTTTGGCATCTTATAGAGCGGTCGGCCAAAAGAAACCATGGCGGAAAGCTTTGGCAACAAGTGATCTTCAAGCCGCCTGGTGGCCACATTCGCCTTGGTGGATATCTTTGAGGATTGCTTGGCCTTGGTCCGGTTCTATGCAGCGCTAGTACACACTAGTGGCACTGCGCCTCACCAATTCTCTGTTGACGATGGTGTATGCTGATGCTCATTGTTGCACTTGTCGGGCCGAGATCTCATCAGTCGGCTGCTCTTTGTTCACCAGAAAGTTGAGGATGGGATGAGCCCATGAAGGTGCTGCTATTTCTTCGACTGCCACAACTGCAATTTGCACAAGGGCGGTTGGGCCGGGAGGCGGCGGGCTGGAGTTGGCTGCCGCTTGTTGAGTCGGAGAAGTCCCCGGGCCGACTGCTGCAGTCCTCGGGCCGGGTGCGGCTGCTGCAGTCCCCGAGCTGCCTGCCGAAGTCCCCGTGCCGGCTGCCGGGGTCCTCAAGTCGGATCCGACTGCTTCAGGAGGAGTCGGCATGAAGATGGAGTCTGATTCTGGCGACGGCTTGACAGACGGCTTGAGGAGGCGTTGCAGGGCAACGCCGGCTGGTATCGCTTGTCGGGTGGAGCCGATCCATGCAAAGGCATCTGCTTGCTCATTGTCATTTCTTGGCACATGAAGGAACTCGCACCCTTTGAACTATCCACTGAGTTGCTGCACGAGGAAGCGGTAGCTTGCCATATTTGTGTCCTTGGCGTCCCAGTCACCCAATGACTGCTGGACCACCAGATCGGAGTCACCATAGCACAGGACCCGGCGAATGCCGAGTTCCTTGGCAAGCCGGAGCCTGTGTATGAGTGCTTCGTATTCAGCTACATTGTTGGAGGCGGCAAAGTGAATTTGCAGCACATATCTGAGCTTGTTGCCTTTGGGAGAGGTGAGGACGATGCCGGCTCCCAAACCGGTGCGCATCTTGGAACAATCGAAGTGCATCCGCCAATGGGTGGAGTCCGGCGCTGGCGGCAGGTACTGGGTCTCGGCCCAGTCGACGAGGAAGTCGGCCAGTGCTTGTGACTTGATGGCGGTGTGACGCTGGTAGTGGATGGTGTAGGGGGCCAAATCTATGGCCCATTTGGCCACTCGGCCCGAAGCATCTCGGCTTCGAATGATCTCAGCAAGCGGAGCAGTGCAGACAACAGTGATTGGGTGCTCTTGGAAGTATGTCTTTAGCTTCTTGGCGGCAAAATGCACGCCATAGCACATCTTCTGATAGTGGGGGTAGTTCTGCTTGGAGGCGGACAGTACTTCACTTAGGTAATATACCGGCCTCTGGACTGGTAATGCTCGGCCGTCTTCCTTGCGCTCCACAACTATGACTGTGCTGACCACCCGGCTGGTAGCGGCGATGTAGAGAAGCATGGGCGCCTTATCTGTTGGAGCCGCCAGGATAGGCGGGGTGGTCAACATCTTCTTGAGCTGGAGGAAAGCTTCATCCGCCTTGTCGTTCCACCCGAAAAAAGTGGTCTTCTTCATGAGCTGGTACAGGGGAATAGCCTTCTCGCCCAGCCGACTGATGAAACGGCTGAAGGATGCCAAGCAGTCGGTGAATTTTTGCATGTCCAGCAGTCGGGTGGGCACCTCCATCTTCTCGATGGCCTTGATCTTCACAGGGTTGCACTCTATGCCGCACTCTGAGTCCAGAAAGCCAAGAAGCTGGCCGACAGGTACTCCAAAGACGCATTTCTCCGGATTGAGCTTGATTTGAAATCGGCGCAAGTTTTCAAATGTTTTCTTGAGGTCTTCTAGCAGCGTACCACGTTTCTCCGTCTTCACCACCACGTCGTCCATGTAAACGTGGGTGTTTCTGCCGAGTTGCTTGAGGAGACACTTCTGCATGCAACGTTGAAACGTGGCGCCGGCATTCCTCAAGCCGAACGTCATGGTCAGGTAGCAGAAGGCTCCGAATGGCGTGATGAAGGTGGTCTTCAGCCTGTCGGCTGGGTTCAGCTTGATCTGATGATACCCTAAGTATGCATCCAGAAAACTCAACAGCTCGCATCCGGCTGTGGAGTCTATCACTTGGTCAATTCTTGGCAAAGCGAAGGGATATTTGGGGCAAGCTTTGTTGACGCTGGTATAATCAATACACATGTGCCCTGCTTATTCTTCTTCAGCACAAGGACTGGGCTGGCTAACCATTCTGGGAAGAACACTTCCATGATGAAGCCGGCAGCTAACAGCCGGGCTATCTCTTCTCCAACAACTCTTCTCTTCTCTTTTGACAAGCGGCGCAAGGGCTGCCGGACCGGCTTGGCGTCAGGTCGGACATGTAGCTTGTGCTCGGCGAAATCCATCCGAACACCCGGCATGTCCTTGGGAGACCATGCAAAGATGTCCCGATTCTCACGGAGGAAATCGATGAGCTCGCTTTCCTATTTGCTGTCAAGGTTTGCACCTATGATAGTGTGCCTCTCCGGTTGCTCCGGATCCAAGGGTATCTTCTTTGTTTCCTTTGCCGGTTTGAACGAGCCATCAGCTTCCGACTCCTTGGGGTTGGGTGACATTTACGGCTGCTTGCCTGCCATCGCCACAACCCGGTCAAGGAGCCGCTTCTCTGCTGCAATCATGAGGGACTCGGCTAGCCGGCTACTGTCCGCCACATAGGCGGACGACTTCCTGTAGTCTACGACTACGGTTAGGATTCCCTTGGTACTTGGCATCTTCATCTTGAGGTAAGCATAGTGGGGGACCGCCATGAACTTGGCCAGAATAGGCCGGCCAAGCAGCGCATGATAGGGGCTCTCAAGGTCCACCACTTCAAACCAGACTGGCTCTCGGCGGAAGTGATTTTTGTCTCCGAAGAGAACGTCAATCTGGGTTTTGCCAATTGGTGAGCAGGAAAGGCCAGGAACTATGCCATGGAATACAGTCCGACTGGGGTGAAGCTGCTTCTGCTTGATTCCCAACTTCTCCATAGTGTCATGGTATAGGATGTTGATGCTGCTGCCGCCATCTATCAGGACTCGGGAGAAACGAGCAGCTCGCCTCTCCGTCGTGAAGGTGGCGTCTAAGACCAAGGCATAAGAACCAGGAGAGGGCATCACCTCCGGGTGGTCAGCCCTGCTCCAACTGATAGGCTTCTCAAACCAATGCATGAACTCCAGGGTCTCTGACGCCATTGCATGCACTTCTTGCTGGTGTTGCCGTCTTCCGCGCCTATCATCGGCCACGCTGGTGAACACGACATAAGCTCCATGCTCCTCAGGATACTCATCTTGTATGGCGCCGACTGGCCAAACCGCCGGCTGCTGGGGTGCAGGAGGCGGCAGGCCGGCAGGCGGAGGAGGCAGGAGTCCATATCCCTTGGCGATTCGGGTGAGCCAATGGCACTTCCGGGTGGTGTGGTTGGACGGCTTCGCACCACTGTGGAACTTGCAGGGTGCATCAAGAGTCTGCTTGTACGAGAAGGCGGGCAACCAATTCGGCTTGCCGCCCTTCTAACGCTTGGGTGGAGGCTGCCCTTCCGGCTGTTGGTCTTCGACTGTCGCCACTTGCCGGCTTGTGGAGACCGGCTGCGTGGCCTTGCGCTTGTTGTCATTCTGCTGCTGACGCCGACTGGTGTCGCCAGCCGGAGTCCGACGAGCTTGATGAGCTACTTTGCCGGATGTGTCGACTTGAATCTCCGCCTTCATGGAGGAGTCGGCCGTGGCGTACTTGTCTGCAATGATCAGCAGTTCGTCGAGGGTCACCGGCTCGTCGCAGAGAAGTCCGTGCTTGAGGAGGGTGCCTTCTCGGCACCCGGCAGTGAAGTATTCTATAGCCTGCACCTCGTGCACGCCCTCGCAGGAGTTGCGCAGCTCGGCCCAACGCGTGAGGTAGTCGCGAGTTGATTCGCTGGGGCCTTGGACGCACAAGGAGAGCTGGCGGGGCTTGGGAGGCCGCTTGTACGTGCTGGTGAAGTTGCGGATGAAAGCTTCGGTGAAATCAACCCATCTGTTGATGATGCATGGCTTCAGGCTGTTGAGCCATGTCCGGGCTGTGCCCTGGAGCATGAGCGGGACATACTTCACAGCAACACGCTTGTTGCCGTTTGCTATGCTGACGGCCGTGGAGTAGTCGACCAACCAGTCTTCCAGCTTCACGGAGCCGGTGTACTAGGGCGTATCTCTTGGAAGTGTGAACCATCTAGGGAAGGGCTCATCTTGGATTCGAGGGCAAAAATAGGGCGGTCCCAATGCATCTTCTTCTTCTAGCGCCAGGGATCGATTGAGGCGGTCGATCCGGTGGCGGGCGTCGTTCTCCCCGACTCCCTCCCGGCGGCCAAGGCGGTCGCCGAGTGTCGGGTGCGTGACAGGTGGCGGGGTGGGATGTCTTTCTCCGCGAGGCGGAGGAGGAGGCGGGTCGCCTTGTCGCTCCACAGCTTGGGCGCGGCCTTCTGCGTCACGCTCGATGGTGAGGCGAGTCCGACTACAGCTGGCATCCGGCTCATTACCTCTTTGGTGTCTACTACACAACCTTCTTCTTGTAGACGTTGTTGGGCCTCCAAGTGCAGAGGTTTGTAGGACATTAGCAAATTTCCCTCAAGTGGATGACCTAAGGTTTATCAATCCGTGGGAGGCGTAGGATGAAGATGGTCTCTCTCAAACAACCCTGCAACAAAATAACAAAGAGTCTCTTGTGTCCCCAACACACCCAATACAATGGTAAATTGTATAGGTGCACTAGTTCAGTGAAGAGATGGTGATACAAGTGCAATATAAATGGTACATATAGGTATTTGTAATCTAAAAATATAAAAACAGCAAGGTAACTAATGATAAAAGTGAGCGTAAACGGTATTGCAATGATAGGAAACAAGGCCTAGGGTTCATACTTTCACTAGTGCAAGTTCTCTCAACAATAATAACATAGATAGATCATATAACAATCCCTCAACATGCAACAAAGATTCACTCCAAAGCCACTAATAGCGGAGAACAAACGAAGAGATTATGGTAGGTACGAAACCACCTCAAAGTTATTCTTTCGGATCGATCTATTCAAGAGTTCATACTAGAATAACACCTTAAGACACAAATCAACCAAAACCCTAATGTCACCTAGATACTCCATTGTCACCTCAAGTATCCGTGGGCATGATTATACGATATGCAACACACAATCTCAGATTCGTCTATTCAACCAACACAAAGTACTTCAAAGAGTGGCCCAAAGTTTCTAGCGGAGAGTCAAGACGAAAACGTGTGCCAACCCCTATGCATAGGTTCATGGGCGGAACCCGCAAGTTGATCACCAAAACATACATCAAGTGGCACGTGATATCCCATTGTCACCACAGAAAAACATGGCAAGACATGCATCAAGTGTTCTCAAATCCTTAAAGACTCAATCCGATAAGATAACTTCAAGAGAAAAACTCAATTCATCACAAGAGAGTAGAGGGGGAGAAACATCATAAGATCCAACTATAATAGCAAAGCTCGCGATACATCAAGATCGTGCCATAGAGAGAACACGAGAGAGAGAGAGATCAAACACATAGCTACTCATACATACCCTCAGCCCCGAGGGTGAACTACTCCCTCCTCGTCATGGAGAGCGCCGGGATGATGAAGATGGCCACCGGTGCTGGGTCCCTCCTCCGGTAGGGTGCCAGAACGGGCTCCCGAGAGGTTTTTGGTGGCTACAGAGGCTTGCGGCGGCGGAACTCCCGATCTATATTCTGTGTCGATGTTTTTAGGGTACGTGGACTTATATAGGCGAAAGAAGTCGGTCGGTGGAGCCTCGAGGCGCCCAGGAGACAGGGGGCGCGCCCAAGGGGGTGGGCGCGCCCTCCTATCTCCTGGCTTCCTCGAGCCTTCCCTTGCTTGAACTCCAAGTCTCCCGGATCATACCCTTTCCAAAAATCACGCTCCCGAAGGTTTCATTCCGTTTGGACTCCGTTTGATATTCCATTTCTTCGAAATACTGAAACAGGCAATAAAACAGCAATATGGTGTTGGTGAACGTAGTAATTTCAAAAAAATTCTACGCACAGGCAAGATCATGGTGATGCATAGCAACGAGAGGGGAGAGTGTTGTCCAAGTACCCTTGTAGACCGAAAGCGCAAGAGTTAGCACAACGCGGTTGATGTAGTCGTACGTCTTCACGATCCGACCGATCCAAGTACCGAACGTACGGCACCTCCGAGTTCAGCACACGTTCAGCTCGATGACGTCCCTCGAACTCCGATCCAGCCGAGCTTTAAGGGAGAGTTCCGTCAGCACGACGGCGTGGTGACGATGATGATGTTCTACCGACGCAGGGCTTCGCCTAAGCACCGCTACGATATTATCGAGGTGGATTATGGTGGATGGGGGCACCGCACACGGCTAAGAGATCAATAGATCAATTGTTGTCTTTGGGGTGCCCCCCTGCCCCCGTATATAAAGGAGCAAGGGGGAAGGCGGCCGACCAAGGAGGAGGGCGCGCCAAGGGGTGAGTCCTACTCCCACCGGGAGTAGTACTCCTCCTTTCCTTGTTGGAGTAGGAGAAGGGAAGGGAGAAGGAAGGAAGGGGCGCCCCCCTTCCCTAGTCCAATTCGGACTAGTCCATGGGGAGGGGCGCGGCCACCCTTTGGGGCCTTTCTCTCCTTTCCCGTATGGCCCATTAAGGCCCAATACGAATTCCCGTAACTCTCCGGTACTCCGAAAAATACCCGAATCACTCGGAACCTTTCCGATGTCCGAATATAGTCGTCCAATATATCGATCATTATGTCTCGACCATTTCGAGACTCCTTGTCATGTCCCCGATCTCATCCGGGACTCCGAACTACCTTCGGTACATCAAAACACATAAACTCATAATATAACCGTCATCGAACTTTAACCGTGCGGACCCTACGGGTTCGAGAACAATGTAGACATGACCGAGACACGTCTCTGGTCAATAACCAATAGCGGAACTTGGATGCTCATATTGGCTCCCACATATTCTACGAAGATCTTTATCGGTCAAACCGCATAACAACATACGTTGTTCCCTTTGTCATCGGTATGTTACTTGCCCGAGATTCGATCGTCGGTATCTCAATACCTAGTTCAATCTCGTTACCGGCAAGTCTCTTTACTCGTTCTGTAATACATCATCCTGCAACTAACTCATTAGTTGCAATGCTTGCAAGGCTTATAGTGATGTGCATTACCGAGTGGGCCCAGAGATACCTCTCCGACAATCGGAGTGACAAATCCTAATCTTGAAATACGCCAACCCAACAAGTACCTTCGGAGACACCTGTAGAGCAACTTTATGATCCCCCACTTACGTTGTGACTTTTGGTAGCACACAAAGTGTTCCTCCGGTAAACGGGAGATGCATAATCTCATAGTCATAGGAACATGTATAAGTCATGAAGAAAGCAATAGCAACATACTAAACGATCGAGTGCTAAGCTAACGGAATGGGTCAAGTCAATCACATCATTATCCTAATGATGTGACCCCGTTAATCAAATGACAACTCATGTCTATGGCTAGGAAACATAACCATCTTTGATTAACGAGCTAGTCAAGTAGAGGCATACTAGTGACACTCTGTTTGTCTATGTATTCACACATGTATCATGTTTCCGGTTAATACAATTCTAGCATGAATAATAAACATTTATCATGATATAAGGAAATATATAATACTTTATTATTGCCTCTAGGGCATATTTCCTTCAGTCTCCCACTTGCACTAGAGTCAATAATCTAGTTCACATCGCCATGTGATTTAACACTAATAGTTCACATCACCATGTGATTAACACCCATAGTTCACATCGCTATGTGACCAACACTCAAAAGGTTTACTAGAGTCAGTAATCTAGTTCACATCGCTTATGTGATTAACACCCAAAGAGTACTAAGGTGTGATCATGTTTTGCTTGTGAGAGAAGTTTAGTCAACGGGTCTAACACATTCACATCCGTATGTATTTTGCAAATTTCCATGTCAACAATGCTCTGCACGGAGCTACTCTAGCTAATTGCTTCCACTTTTAGTATATATCCAGATTGAGACTTAGAGTCATCTGGATCAGTGTCAAAACTTGCATCGACGTAACTCTTTACGATGAACCTTTTTTCACCTCCATAATCGAGAAACATATCCTTATTCCACTAAGGATAATTTTGACCAATGTCCAGTGATCTACTCCTAGATCACTATTTTACTCCCTTGCAAAACTCAGTGTAGGGTATACAATAGAACTGGTACACAGCATGGCATGCTTTATAGAACCTATGGCTGAGGCATAGGGAATGAATTTCATTCTCTTTCTATCTTCTGCCGTGGTCAGGCTTTGAGTCTTACTCAATTTCACACCTTGTAACACAGGCAAGAACTCTTTCTTTGACTGTTCTATTTTGAACTACTTCAAAATCTTGTCAAGGTATGTACTCATTGAAAAAACTTATCAAGCGTCTTGATCTATCTCTATAGATCTTTATGCTCAATATGTAAGCAGCTTCACTGAGGTCTTTCTTTGAAAAACTCCTTTCAAATACTCCTTTATGCTTTGCAGAATAATTCTACATTATTTCCGATCAACAATATGTCATTCACATATACTTATCAGAAATGTTGTAGTGCTCCAACTCACTTTCTTGTAAATACAGGCTTCACCGCAAGTCTGTATAAAACTATATGCTTTGATCAACTTATCAAAGCGGATATTCCAACTCCGAGATGCTTGCACCAGTCCATAGATGGATCGCTGGAGCTTGCACACTTTGTTAGCATCCTTTGGATCGATAAAACCTTCAGGTTGCATCATATACAATTCCTCTTCCAGAAATCCATTCAGGAATGCAATCTTTACATCCATTTGCAAGATTTCATAAAATATGGCAATTTGCTAACATGATTCGGACAGACTTGAGCATCGCTATGTGTGAGAAGATCTCATCATAGTCAACTCCTTGAACTTTGTCAAAACCTTTTTCAACAAGTCTAGCTTTGTAGAAAGTAACACTACTATCAGCTTCCGTCTTCCTCTTGAAGATCCATTTATTTCTATGGCTTGCCGATCATCGGGCAAGTCAACCAAAGTCCATACTTTGTTCTCATACATGGATCCCATCTCAGATTTCATGGTCTCAAGCCATTTTGCGGAATCTGGGCTCATCATCGCTTCCTCATAGTTCGTAGGTTCGTCATGGTCAAGTAACATGACCTCCAGAACAGGATTACCGTACTACTCTGGTGCAGATCTCACTCTGCTTTACCTATGAGGTTCGGTAGTAACTTGATCTGAAGTTACATGATCATCATCATTAGCTTCCTCACTAATTGGTGTAGATGCCACAAAAACTGGTTTCTGCGATGAACTACTTTCCAATAAGGGAGCAGGTACAATTACCTCATCAAGTTCTACTTTCCTCCCACTCACTTCTTTCGAGAGAAACTCCTTCTCCAGAAAAATTCCGAATTTAGCAACAAAAGTTTTGCCTTCGGATCTGTGATAGAAGGTGTACCCATCAGTCTCCTTTGGGTATCCTATGAAGACACATTTCTCCGATTTGGGTTCGAGCTTATCAGGTTGAAGCTTTTTCACATAAGCATCGCAACCCCAAACTTTAAGAAACGACAACTTTGGTTTCTTGCCAAACCACAGTTCATAAGGCGTCGTCTCAATGGATTTTGATGGTGCCCTATTTAACGTGAATGCAGCTGTCTCTAATGCATAACCCCGGAACGATAGTGGTAAATCGGTAAGAGACATCATAGATTGCACTATATCCAATAAAGTACGGTTATGACGTTCGGACACACCATTACACGGTGGTGTTCCAGGTGGCGTGTGTAGTGAAACTATTTCACATTGTTTTAACTGAAGGCCAAACTCGTAACTCAAATATTCGTCTCCGTGATCAAATCGTAGAAACTTCATTTTCTTGTCACGATGATTTTCCACTTCACTCTGAAATTCTTTGAACTTTTCAAATGTTTCAGACTTATGTTTCATGAAGTAGATATACCCATATCTGCTCAAATCATCCATGAAGGTTAGAAAATAATGATACCGCCGCGAGCCTCAACAATCATCAGATCGCATACATCAGTATGTATTATTTCCAATAAGTCAGTTGCTCGCTCCATTGTTCCAGAGAACGGAGTCTTTAGTCATCTTGCCCATAAGGGATGGTTCTCAAGCATCAAGTGATTCATAATCAAGTGATTCCAAAATCCCATCAGCATGGAGTTTCTTCATGCTCTTTACACCAATATGACCTAAACGGCAGTGCCACAAATGAGTTGCACTATCATTATTAACTTTGCATCTTTTGGCTTCAATATTATGAATATGTGTATTACTACGATCGAGATCCAACAAACCATTTTCATTGGGTGTATGACCATAGAAGGTTTTATTCATGTAAATAGAACAACAATTATTCTCTAACTTAAATGAATAACGATATTGCAATAAACATGATCAAATCATATTCATGCTCAACGAAAACACCAAATAACACTTATTTAGGTTCAACACTAATCCCGAAAGTGTAGGGAGCGTGCGATGATGATCATATCAATCTTGGAACCACTTCCAACACACAACGTCACTTCACCCTTAACTAGTTTCTGTTCATTCTGCAACTCCCGTTTCGAGTTACTACTCTTTAGCAACTGAACTAGTATCAAATACCGAGGGGTTGCTACGAACACTAGTAAAATACACATCAATAATCTGTATATCAAATATACCTTTGTTCACTTTGCCATCCTTCTTATCCGCCAAATACTTGGGGCAGTTCCGCTTCCAGTGACCAGTCTGCTTGCAGTAGAAGCACTTAGTCTCAGGCTTAGGTCCAGACTTGGGCTTCTTCACTTGAGCAGCAACTTGCTTTCCATTCTTCTTGAAGTTCCCCTTCTTCCCTTTGCCCTTTTCTTGAAACTAGTGGTCTTGTTAACCATCAACACTTGATGCTTTTCTTGATTTCTACCTTCGTCGATTTCAGCGTCACGAAGAGCTCGGGAATTACTTTCATCATCCCTTGCATATTATAGTTCATCACGAAGTTCTAGTAGCTTGGTGGCAGTGATTGGAGAATTTTGTCAATGACGCTATCATCCGGAAGATTAACTCCCAGTTGAATCAAGCGATTGTAGTACCCAGACAATCTGAGCACATGCTCACTTCTTGAGCTATTCTCCTCCATCTTTTAGCTACAGAACTTGTTGGAGACTTCATATCTCTCAACTCAGGTATTTGCTTGAAATATTAACTTCAACTCCTGGAACATCTCATATGGCCCATGACGTTCAAAACGTCTTTGAATTCCTGATTCTAAGCCGTTAAGCATGGTGCACTAAACTATCAAGTAGTCATCATATTGAGCTAGCCAAACGTTCATAACGTCTGCGTCTGCTCCTGCAATAGGTCTGTCACCTAGCGGTGCATCAAGGACATAATTCTTCTGTGCAGCAATGAGGATAAACCTCACGGATCCAATCCGCATTATTGCTACTAACATCTTTCAACATAATTTTTCTCTAGGAACATATCAAAATAAACATAAGGAAGCAACAACGCGAGCTATTGATCTACAACATAATTTGCAAAATACTATCAGGACTAAGTTCATGATAAATTTAAGTTCAATTAATCATATTACTTAAGAACTCCCACTTAGATAGACATCCGTCTAATCCTCTAAGTGATCACGTGATCCATATCAACTAAACCATATCCGATCATCACGTGAGATGGAGTAGTTTCAACGGTGAACATCACTATGTTGATCATATCTACTATATGATTCACGCTCGACCTTTCGGTCTCCATGTTCCGAGGCCATATCTGTTATATGCTAGGCTCGTCAAGCTTAACCTGAGTATTCCGCGTGTGCAACTGCTTTGCACCCGTTGTATTTGAACGTAGAGCCTATCACACCCGATCATCACGTGGTGTCTCAGCACGAAGAACTTTCGCAACAGTGCATACTCAGGGAGAACACTTATACTTTGATAATTTAGTGAGGGATCATCTTATAATGCTACCGTCAATGAAAGCAAGATAAGATGCATAAAAGATAAACATCACATGCAATCAATATAAGTGATATGATATGGCCATCATCATCTTGTGCTTGTGAACTCCATCTCCGAAGCACCGTCATGATCACCATCGTCACCGGTGCGACACCTTGATCTCCATCGTAGCATCGTTGTCGTCTCGCCAATCTTATGCTTCTACGACTATCGCTACCGCTTAGTGATAAAGTAAAGCATTACAGGAAGATTGCATTGCATACAATAAAGCGACAACCATATGGCTCCTGCCACTTGCCAATAACTCGGTTACAAAACATGATCATCTCATACAATAAATTGAGCATCATGCTTTGACCATATCACATCACAACATGCCCTGCAAAAACAAGTTAGACCTCCTCTACTTTGTTGTTGCAAGTTTTACGTGGCTGCTATGGGCTTAGCAAGAACCATTCTTACATACGCATCAAAACCACAACGATAGTTTGTCAAGTTGGTGCTGTTTTAACCTTCGCAAGGACCGGGCATAGCCACAATCGGTTCAACTAAAATTAGAGAAACTGACACCCGCCAGCCACCTATGTGCAAAGCACGTCGGTAGAACCAGTCTCGCGTAAGCGTATGCGTAATGTCGGTCCGGGCCGATTCATCCAACAATACCGCCGAACCAAAGTATGACATGCTGGTAAGCAGTATGACTTATATCGCCTACAACTCACTTGTGTTCTACTCGTGCATATGACATCTACGCATAAAACCAGGCTCTGATACCACTATTGGGGAACGTAGTAATTTCAAAAAAATTCTACGCACATGTAAGATCATGGTGATGCATATCAACGAGAGGGGAGAGTGTTGTTCACGTACCCTTGTAGACAGAAAGCGGAAGCGTTAGCACAACGCGGTTGATGTAGTCATACGTCTTCACGATCCGACCGATCCAAGTACCGAAGGTATGGCACCTCCGAGTTCAACACACGTTCAGCTCGATGACGTCCCTCGAACTCCGATCCAACCGAGCTTTGAGGGAGAGTTCTGTCAGCACGACGGCGTGGTGACGATGATGATGTTCTACCGACGCAGGGCTTCGCCTAAGCACCGCTACAATATTATCGAGGTGGATTATGGTGGAGGGGGGCACCGCACATGGCTAAGAGATCAATAGATCAATTGTTGTCTTTGGGGTGCCCCCTGCCCCCGTATATAAAGGAGCAAGGGGGAAAGTGGCCGGCCTAGGAGGAGGGCGCGCCAAGGGGGGAGTCCTACTCCCACCGGGAGTAGGACTCCTCCTTTCCTTGTTGGAGTAGGAGATGGGAAGGGAGAAGGAGAAGGAAGGAAGGGGGCGCCCCCCTTCCCTAGTCCAATTCGGACTAGTCCATGGGGAGGGGTGCGGCCACCCTTTGGGGCCTTTCTCTCCTTTCCCGTATGGCCCATTAAGGCCCAATACGAATTCCCGTAACTCTCCGGTACTCCGAAAAATACCCGAATCACTCAGAACCTTTCCGATGTCCGAATATAGTCGTCCAATATATCGATCTTTACGTCTGGACCATTTCGAGACTCCTCGTCATGTCCCCGAACTCATCCGGGACTCCGAACAACCTTCGGTACATCAAAACACATAAACTCATAATATAACCGTCATCGAACTTTAACCGTGCGGACCCTACGGGTTCGACAACAATGTAGACATGACCGAGACACGTCTCCGGTCAATAACCAATAGCGGAACCTGGATGCTCATATTGGCTCCCACATATTATACGAAGATCTTTATCGGTCAAACCGCATAACAACATACGTTGTTCCCTTTGTCATCGGTATGTTACTTGCCCGAGATTCGATCGTCGGTATCTCAATACCTAGTTCAATCTCGTTACCGGCAAGTCTCTTTACTCGTTCTGTAATACATCATCCCGCAACTAACTCATTAGTTGCAATGCTTGCAAGGCTTATAGTGATGTGCATTACCGAGTGGGCCCAGAGATACCTCTCCGACAATCGGAGTGACAAATCCTAATCTCGAAATACGCCAACCCAACAAGTACCTTCGGAGACACCTGTAGAGCAACTTTATGATCCCCCAGTTATGTTGTGACGTTTGGTAGCACACAAAGTGTTCCTCCGGTAAACGGGAGTTGCATAATCTCATAGTCATAGGAACATGTATAAGTCATGAAGAAAGCAATAGCAACATACTAAACGATCGAGTGCTATGCTAACGGAATGGGTCAAGTCAATCACATCATTCTCCTAATGATGTGACCCCGTTAATCAAATGACAACTCATGTCTATGGCTAGGAAACATAACCATCTTTGATTAACGAGCTAGTCAAGTAGAGGCATACTAGTGACACTCTGTTTTTCTATCTATTCACACATGTATCATGTTTCCGGTTAATACAATTCTAGCAAGAATAATAAACATTTTTCATGATATAAGGAAATATATAATAACTTTATTATTGCCTCTAGGGCGTATTTCCTTCATATGGGCTGGGCCTCCGGTTAATAGGTTAGTCCCAAAAGTAATATAAAAGTGTATAATAAAGCCCATAATCATTCAAAATAGATAATAAAATAGCATGAATGCTTCATAAATTATAGATACATTGGAGACGTATCAGCATCTCCAAGCTTAATTCCTACTCGTCCTCGAGTAGGTAAATGATAAAGAAAGAATTTATGAAGTGTGAATGCTAGCAGGTGCACAAGTTTGATCAATGATAATTTCAATCACCTTTTCTAGCATGATTATATGTCATGACACTAGTTCATCTCATAAAACTTCTCACGATCAAGTAACAAGCAATTCACATGTTAAAGCATAGACCAAAAACTAGCAAACTTCATTCTCAGTCATCAAACAATGGCAATTCATCTTATTTTCAGGAAGGGTCTATGTCAGAGCTTTGATTTACCAAACTCCACACACTCAACTATCATATAGTCTTCTACAATTGCTAACACTCATGCAATACTTGTGGTTATGGAGTTTTAATCAGACACTGAGAAAGACAGGGGCTTATAGTGTTGCCTCCCAACGTATTCACCTTTGGGTGATGTCAACAATAATAGTTCATGCTAACTTACATCCAATTGGATATATATATATATCAGGATCTTTCCAACACGAGGTGCTTGCGAAAGGATAAAATGAAAAAGGGAAAGGTGAAGATCACCTTGACTCTTTCATAAAGTAAAAGACATAAAGTAAAAGATAGGCCCTTCGCAAAGGGAAGCAGGGATTTGCAGAGGTGCCAGAGCTCAATTTTGAAATAGAGAATTCCCAATATCTTCCATACTACATACATTATAGGCGGTTCCCAAATAGAATGGTAAAAGTTTTTACTCCCCCTCCACCAACAATCATCAATCCATGGCTTGCCCGAAACAACGGGTGCCTCCAACTAACATCAAACCTGGGGGAGTTTTGTTTGCAATTATTTTTTATTTGATTTTGATCTTTTGATAATGGGACTGGCATCCCGGTTACCAGCCATTCTCGTGAATGATGAGCGGAGTCCACTCATATTGAGAATAACCCACATAGCATGGAAGATACTGACAGCCCCTAGTCGCTACATGAGCGATTCGGGCATACAAAACAGATTATTGTTTGAAGGTTTAGAGTTTGGCACATGCAAATTTACTTGGAACGGCAGGTAAATACCGCATATAGGTAGGTATGGTGGACACTCATGGCAAAAACTATGTTTCAGGATATTTGGAAGCACAAGTAGTATCTCTACTTGGTGCAAGGAATTTGTCTAGCATGAGGGGGAAGGGCAAGCTCAACATGTTTGAATGATCCATGACAATATACTTTAACTGAGATGTGAGAAAACATAACCCATTACGTTGTCTTCCTTGTCCAACATCAACTCTTTAGCATGTCATACTTAATGAGTGCTCACAATTATAAAAGATGTCTAGGATAGTATATTTATATGTGAAATCTCTCTTCCTTCAATATTCTTTCATGAATTGTTCAAATGACCAATACAATGCTTGCTAACCTTAAATAAATTTACAACCTCTACTTCTTAGATGTAAAGTCATTACTCCCCATGGGATAAGCAAATGAGACATATATAATTTCAGATATAAGTGAAGCACACGAGTAAATGACAAACTGCTCCAAAAAGATATAAGTGAAGATCAACAAGTAGCTAAATAATTATGTAACTATGTGAAGACTCTCTCTCATTTAACAATTTCAGATCTTGATATTTTATTCAAACAGCAAGCAAAACAAAATAAAATGACATTGCAAGGATAGCACAACTCATGTGAAGAAGCAAAAACTTAGGCTCAACCGATACTAACCGATAGTTGTTGAAGAAGAAAGGTGGGATGCCTAACGGGGCATCCCCAAGCTTAGATGCTTGAGACTTCTTGAAATATTATCTTGGGGTGCCTTGGGCATCCCCAAGCTTGAAATTTTGTATCTCCTTAATTCCTCTCATATCATGGTTTCTCTTTTTATCAAAAGCTTCATCCACACCAACTCAACAAGAACTCGTGAGATAGGTTAGTATAAACCAATGCAAAACCTTATCATTTTCTACTGTAACAAATCACTAAAATTATTATTCAACATTGCATAATAAATGCATCTGCATATTTAATACTCCTATCCTCAAATAGAAACATTAAACAAGCAAACATATGCAAGCAATGCAAACATAACAGCAATCTGCCAAAACAGTACAGTCTGTAAAGAATGCAAGAGTATCAATACTTCCCTAACTCCAAAAATTATGAAAGAAAATTCCCACCGTAGAAGATTTATCAGAGCTCAATATGCAAAAAGTTTCAACATTATACCATTCTCTGACTTTTCTAGGGAATTTTTGCAACAGCGGTAAACTTTCTGTTTTCAAACAGCAACATGTATACTAGCAAAATAAGCATGGCAAAGGCTATCCTTGACATTTTTATTGAAACTAAAGATGCAAAACATTATTCTAAATAACATCAAGCAAATACTAACAAGAGAAAATGACGCTCTAGGCAAAACACATATCACGTGGTGAATAAAAATATAGCTCCAAGTAAAGTTACCGATAAACGAAGACGAAAGAGGGGATGCCTTCCCGGGGCATCCCCAAGCTTAGGCTTTTGGCTACTCTTGAATATCTTGGGGTGCCATGGGTGTAACGCCCACGATGCGGCTATATCTCCCACGTGTCGAGGCACGACTTAGAGCAATAACCGCATAGTGGTTTTGTCGCAAGAAGGGTCATCTTCACACAATCCCATGTAATGAACAAGAATGGGATAAAGAGTTGGCTTACAATCGCCACTTCACACAATACATAAATATCATCATACATCATCCAAAATACAATCATATAGACCGACTACGGTCAAAATCCAGATGAAAATAAGACAACCCCAAATGCTAGATCCCCGATCGTCCCAACTGGGCTCCACTACTGATCATCAGGAAAAGACACATAGTAACGACCACGTTCCTCGTCGAACTCCCACTTGAGATCGACGCCATCATCTGCACTGGCATCGTCGGCACCTGCAACTGTTTTGGTAAAATCTGTGAGTCACGGGGACTCAGCAATCTCACACCCGCGAGATCAAGACTATTTAAGCTTATAGGACAAGGAGGTGCAAGAGGTGGAGCTGCAGCGGCAAAAGCATCTATGGTGACTAACTTGCGCAAATGAGAGCGAGAAGAGAAGCAACGGAACGAACGTCATCTAGCAATGATCAAGAAGTGATCCTGAACACCTACTTACGTCATTCATAACACAGACCGTGTTCACTTCCCGGACTCCGCCCTCTTCCAACGAAGATTTGGGCATCAAGATGACCCCTAATGAACATGGTTCAATTGAACAAAATGAAGAGCATCACGAGATGAACAATTTGACATATTATACGTGCGAATCGGAGCTGCATGCACAGAGTTATCGCATCTTGAATAGGAGCACATGCTGATGAAATTAAGGACTTAGAAGAAAAAACTGGATCGCGAGAAAAAGTCAACGTACGGTGGAGTTGGATCTGGATCGAGCTGTTCGCTCGAGCTCGGGCTCGGGCCGATGGCGCTCGGGCTCCGGTGGCCGGAGCTCGCTGGAGGGAGGAAGGAGGGCGGCGCGAGGGCGGCGGAGGAGGAGAGGACGCCGCGGGGGAGCGGCGGCGCCGAC